>NC_022016.1:4535772-4557421 GCF_000317375.1 Microtus ochrogaster
TTAAACAGAAAAAGGGGAAGTGATGGAGGAAGGTCATTGGTTAATTAAATAAAGAAGCTGCTTGCCCTGATAGGTTAAAACATAGGTGGGAGGAAGAGAAAGTGAGGTCAAACTCGACAGCTCTCCTCTCAGGGGCAGACGCCTCAGAGAGCCACGATGCTCCACTCTTGCGTGCAGAGGCGAGAGCTCTGCTCTCTGAGGCACACGTGATGAAGCTCTGACCCAGGATGGATGTAGGCTAGAATCTCCCTGGTAAGCCACTTTGTGGGCTACAAAGATTAATAGAAATGGGTTAGATTAATATGTAAGAGCTAGCCAATAAGAGGCTGGAACTAGTGGGGCCAGGCAGTGTTTAAAAGAATACAGTTTCCGTGTAATTATTTCGGGTATAAAGCTAGCCATGCAGGCGGCCAGGTGCTGGGGACGTAGCGCCACCGCTCCTAATTCAACAATCAAGATGTGAGAGTTAGCCAATAAAAGGCTAGAGCTAATGGGCCAAGCAGTAATTTAATTAATATAGTTTCTGTGTGGTTATTTTGGTTCTGGGTGGCTGGGACAAACAAGCAGCTCCTTCCCTTGCAACGTACGGCTACATACCCTGACCTAGGGTGTGGTTATTTGGTGTTTTAGACACTAAGATGGCCCATACAGATAGATCCACTGCACCCTGATTAAAGGTCAGAGAATCCAAGCATACTTCTGCTCCTTCTTTTGAAGTAGGAGGTTTGATCTATACAATGGCTGCCTTCAGGATACTTGGTCTAGGGTGAGTTCACTGCCTAAATAACAGAATGCTTTTCTCAAGAATTAATGGGTTGATTTCTAAAGTATTGGGGCAAATCACTGTTCTGGTTGTTCTTTATATCATGTTAAAGCAGTCTTTTTGCATTCTTTCCCACTTTTTGTATGGGAGTATAAAAGTGTATGGGCAGACTCAGAATTCAGAATTCATCATTGAGGATCCACTGAGTTGCCTTCCTGTGTATCTGTGATTCTTTCTTATCTCTGTTCTAATCCTCATGCCCCTACCCTGGAACCTATGGACCCACCATGGCTAGAAGTCCAGCAAAAGTCACATGCAAAAAGGTGGCCCCCAACATATGTCAGCCCAACATGGCGACATACAACATACCATGACCATGACAATTATTTGTTTATTTATTTATTTTTAAGCAATTATTCTCATTTTGCATACCAATACCAGTTCCCTCTCCCTCCCCTCCTCCTGCTCCCCCCACCTTGCTTCACCCCAGCTCCATCCATTCTGCAGGGTAAGTATTCCCATGGGGAGTAAACAAAATCTGGCATATCACTTTCAGCAGGACCAAGACCCTCTCCCCTATATGTAGGCTGAGAAAGGTATCCCTCCAAAGAGGAAAGCTTCAAAAAGCAAATTCAAGTACTAGAGATAAATCCTGGTCCCACTGCCAGTGACCCCACAGACTACCCCAGTCACACAACTGTCACCCACATTCAGAGGGCATAGTTTGGGGCTATGCAGGTTTCCCCACTGTCAGCTCAGAGTCAGGTCAGCTATCCCTGTCATGGACACTTTGTTCATATTAACACTCCTTCCTCTCTTTGACGGACTCTGGGAGCACTGTTCAGTGCTAGCTGTGGACCTCTGTATCTGCTTCCATCAGTTGCTGGATGAAGTTTCTGGAAGAAGGGGGAGGGGAGGGTAAAGAGGAAGGGGGAGGAGAACATGAGGAAATGGGCTGACCAAGATAGGGGAAGGACAGAGAGGGAGAGCAAGGAAATGGCTCAATTGAGGGAGCCATTATGGGGCTAGAGAGAAACCTGGCACTAGGGAAACCACAGGAACCCACAAAGATGACCCCAGCTAAGACCCTAAGCAATAGTGAAGAGGGTATCTGACCTGGCCTTCCCCTATAATCATATTGATGACTACCATGGCAACTCATATAAAGGAAAACATTTAACTGGAACTGACTTACAGTTTCAGTGGTTCAGTCCATTATTGTCATAGCAGAGAGCTTGGTGGTGTGTAGGCAGACATGATGCTGGAGAAGGAGCTGACAGTTCTACGCCTGCATTCACAAAGAGCAGGAAGAGACAGCACTACTGAGCTTGGCATGGGCTTTTGAGACTAGAAAGTCCACCCAAAGTGGCACACTTTCTATAACAAGGCCGTACCTCCTAATCCTTCTCAAGTAATGCCACTCCCTGATGACCAAGAGTTCTAATATATGAACCGATGGGGACCATTGTTAGCCTGACCCCCACAGTGACCTTGGGTGGAATTATGTACTGCACAGAGAAGACACTCAGGAGCTCTCCTGCAGAGTTCCCATAGAATACCCTACAGTGTTCAGTACTTCAGATAAGACCCATTGTCCCAGGAATATAAGTCTCAGGATAAGCACATAGTCTGTTACTAAGTAGCACATGAGCCCTAGAAATCTCATTTTTAAAAACAGTTTTAAAATGAAATTACAAAATCCCCTCACATACCATTCTTCAAGCCTATCTCAAAGTAATCTCTACTTAAAGATTTGAGATGCTTTTCAGAAAGCTGACCTTGCATTGACATAGGTAAATTTTAACACCATGGAGTAACACACCACATATTTTTATGCAATTTGAGTACTTTATTTCTTCTAATTGTTAAAGATGTTTCTGTGTCAGGTCATGTAATCTAGTGTCCATTGTCACAACACTTTAGTACTCTACAATACAAATGTAGCTACCAAGCTATCAACTAGCACTAGTTACTTCAAGTTATAGTGTACCCAATATAAACAATGTAAAGATTACCACATGGATTTTGTTAACATGGTCAAGATTCTTCACACTGAATTATAATAAAGTCGACATTATTTTAAGTGTTGATAGTCACTCTCAAGTTCCAACCCCTCTAAATTCATTATTTCAAGGACTAATCATTATTGAATAAATTTTTATGAAAAACAAATTATGAGTCAGGCATTTTAGCAATACATGAAATCAATTGGACATAGGGCTGTACTTGAGAGGCTTATAATTTACTATGAATGCATACTTCGTAAAGATTAATAATTCAGTGTAAAAAGTGTTGAGATCTATCGTAGGGTGGATGATAAGCACCTTCCCAGGGAGAAAAAGGCTGTGAGTATCATCAGTATTGGTGAAACTATAGAGTTCTTTGCCACAGATGATGGATACTGCACAGTTATATCATGTGTTTTGAGCTCTTTAACACCAGCCAACAGCAGGTCTATAACTAATAATTACTTACTTTGTTTAGAAAATGATTTTTTTCTGAGACAATTTCTCATTCATAGACAAACCAAGCTAGGATATCACTACATAACCCATGCTAGCATCTATGTATGGCAATTCTTTATTCTCAGTCTTTTGAATGCTGGAATGGCAGGCTTGTGCCACTATGCATATTATAATTTTACTATCTTAAGTGAGAGCATAGTGACATAGGGTAATCACATGTGGTTTTCTTCTTTTCCAAAGAAGTCTTTGAGTAAAACTTTCTGAGGGAAGTCTCTGTAGCAGAGTGGCTCCTCTTAAAGGGGATAGGGCATCAATAGGACATAGATACAAATGGGAATTGCTTAAAGGAAACTAGCCTGGAATAAGGTGCACTTTGAAACCTAATAGACATGATTCCAGATCAGCTTCTACATAGCTAATACACCCCTGACCAAGGGACTTAATCTCCTGAAACTCAATTGCACTTACCTATAAAATAGAACAGAAATTCCAGTGTGTTTGGAAAATCATGTATTATTTCACTGACTACATGATAAAAGGGGTAGCCTTGTTCTAAGAAAACAGACATACAACACTAACCAGGCCATGGTCCCTTGATTCTCATAAAGCGGACCTTCTAATAAAGGGCATTATATGCATCGAGAGGTTG
The DNA here is from genome assembly GCF_000317375.1 of Microtus ochrogaster. Taxonomy (NCBI): domain Eukaryota; kingdom Metazoa; phylum Chordata; class Mammalia; order Rodentia; family Cricetidae; genus Microtus; species Microtus ochrogaster. The sequence continues at coordinate 4,539,650 of NC_022016.1, forward strand.
GCCTGGGGCCTAAATCAGGATAACAAGCTTTCTTTTCACATTAAAAAGCCACTGTGAATTCTGCAGGGCCTTGCAGTAGACAGGTGGTATAATAACACAGATTGTTAGAGAATATCGTGACCATTATGTCTTCCTATCCTTGATTCTCTTCTAATGTTTCTTTTTCTTTGAAAAGCCCCATTTGAAGTACTCCCTCTCAGCACTACCTCTCACGTGAGTTAGGGAACAGTCCTCAGAATTAAGCCATTAAAGTTTTTAAAAACGTGCATATACAGTTGGTCCAGCCTGGAAAATCTACATCAATAAAGGGAAATGGTGGTGGCATATGCTTGTCACCCTGGGGTTCTGGCTCATTTTATATTAGCTTGACACACAAGCTATAGTCATCGGAAAGGAGGGAAAACCACCTCCAGCAGATCAAGCTGAGGACAAGCTCATGGAAAATTTTCTTAGTTGGTGACTGATGTGGGATGCCCTTGCCCATTTTGGGTGGTGTGACCCCTGGTCTGGTGGTCCTGGGTTCTTTAAGCAAGCAGGCTAAGAAAGCAAGCCAGTAAGCCACACTCCTCCAGGGCCTTTGCATCAAATCCTGCCTTTAGATCTCTGCTTTATTTGAGTTCATTTCCTGGCTTTTTTCAGTGATGGACTACAGCACGGAAGTGTAAGCCAAATAGACCCTTTCCTCCTCTATTTGCTTTGGGTCACAGTGCTTCATCACAGCAATAGAAACCCTAAAAAGGACACCCAATGTCAGGGAGTCAAAAAACAGGCAGATCTCTGAATCTTGCCAGCCAGCTAGCCTAACCTACCTGGAAAGCTCCAGGCTCATTAGAGATTCTATCTCAAAAATCTAGGTGGATGCCCCAAGAGGGTCGGTCTCCTCTTACCTGTCCGTTCCCATGCACACGTATACACATACACCTATTTCCGGGACCTAGAGTACCAGTCTCAGTACCCCCTCAGGACTCAGAATTGGATGTCTGTGGCAGGCAAAGATCTGAAATTTAAAAGTTTACTCAAATACATTACCTCTGCATTTTCTTTATTTTTCGTGCAACGGGAAAAAATGAAGTGAAGGGGGCATGGAGAAGAGGAGGAAGAATAAGGAGAAGAAGGAAGGGGAGTAAGGGGAAGAAGTACAAGTAGTGAGGAGGAGAAGAAGAAGAGTAACAGTAAGGGCTAATCTCCATGAGGTTTCTAGTTTTTACAGACATAGCTGGAAAATACCATAGGCAAGGACAATAATAATATGCATATCAAAATCACAAAAAGGACAGGTAGGACCTGACAAAGCTGTACTCTGGAAGAGGTGGCACCACTCAGGAAAGAGCCAGCATTCAAAAGGAAGTACCTGACATCCCAAACCATTAGATAAAATTACTAAACATCCTTGAGTCCTGGATTCATCCATTCTCCTCATCTAATCTCTTTGGTGATAACCAGCTTTGGGGACTCCTAGACTTTGTTTGCTAGCAAGGTGGGGCATGCTGCCTTCCTGCTCAAGGGCTGTTTTTTATAGAAAAGTCTATGTGGTCTGTTAGCAGGTAATTTTGTGAGATTGTCTCTGTGTAAATTTGACTGCTAAAACAAAGAGTGAATGTTATCTCTCTATGGCCTCATGGTGTGGGGGAATGGAGCAAGATATCTCTGTTGCTTGGGTAGAAGTCACACTGCTGAGGTGTTCTGGGAATGAATCCCATTTTAAAGGGAAGATTCATGGCTTCACAAGGTTTCCACAAATATGACAGTAATTTTTCCAAAAGACAGGTGTTCCTGGAGCTCTGCAAAACGGGTCGCTCCATGTGGACATGTACATATACACTTCCCGTGGATCTGCCTATTGGTCTGTCAGCTGTGTATTCACCATAGAGTCTTGTGGGTGCCAACACACCTATTCTTACGTGTGTACACACATTCACATGCAAGGGTGAATAACTAAGTAATGAATAAATAATGTAAATGGATTGTTTTAAATTTGAGGACAGTGTTTGACAGTATTTCTCAAACTGTCCTCAAATTTCTAGGTTGAAGCAGTCCTCCCACCTGAGCTTCCAAAGTGTCTGTAGTTATATGTCACTGTACTAGCATCAGTGGCGTAAAAAATTGTACAAGCTAAAATCTATGAACTTTCCTGAGGCCATCAGAGTAGTATGGACCTCATAGCTTTAGGAAATAGGGAAAAGATATTCTGACCTTGAAAACAACGAACCTTTAATTATCCATAGATCAGCAAGCCTCATAGGATGAAGTAACATTTCAAAGACCGTGCTCTGTTTGTCCAGTGGAAAAAGTATGCTGGATACTATAGGCCTGTAGGCCAAAAATGCATGCTCTAATGTTACAGAAGAACTTTGGGTGATTGTCCAGGTAGCAAGATGTCTCTGTCATTTGTAGAGTTTTGGAAGTTTCTTACAATGTACTTCCTGTTTACTTATGTGATATTATATCCTTCTAGAGTCTTTGATGGAGTTGAAGAATAGATAGTAATAATATGGTTTTCCTTAGTTATGATAAGAGATAAAGTAGATATAAATATTGTAAGTGTCATTCTTGCTTGATAACTGTTTTGCTATATTTAATTTTACTATGTTAAAATTAAAACCATTCTTTTTTATTTAAACAAAAAAGGGGAAATGATATGGGAGGTCCTTCTGTCTATGTGTTGCTTTTATTGGATAATGAATAAAGAAACTGCTTTTGCTTATAGCAAGGCAGAATTTAGCTAGGTGGGAAAAACTAAACAGAATGTTGGGAGAAAGAATGGGGAGTTAGAGAGAAGCCATATAGCCACACCAGAGACAGAAGCTGGACTTTACCCAGTAAGCCACAGTCTTGAGCAATACATAGATTAATGGAGATGGGTTAATTTCAGATATGAGTTAGCCAGAAATATGCTTAAGCTATTGGCCAAAGAGTATTACACATAATATGGTTTGTGTGTGAGATGATTTCAAGGCTGAACAGCTGGGAACAAACAAGTGGCCTCCTACAACATTTAATGATTGCTAAAGCATTCAGTTTGAATCCCAGGGGCAGGGGTTGAGAGCTTGTCTTTCAGATGTGAAAGAGGATGAGATATTGATGCTAGTTGCTGAATTTCTCTTCTGCCTTTGGAGAGGTGAAAGCTAGAGATGAGAAGGAACTGCCAGGGCCATGCAGCTGGTTAAGAGCAAACTTGGTTCCAAAGTCAAAGTCTCCAGAATGATGCTCTCAATTCCTGTCTGTTCCACATCAAGTTCTTCCTGTTGTTTGATGCAATCTGGACAGAACAAGTAAGATAAGGACTGTGCATCACACCACAGTAACTGCTAGAGGCTCAGTTTTTAATCTCAGGCCTGGTCCCATGCCAAACACTTGATGGACACAATCTCAAAACAACCCAGGTGGGAAGCATTGCTCTAATCATGGTTTAGAAATGAGAAAAGCAAGGCTTGGCAAAGTGACACACCCTTCAAATAACACAGTGAAGCAGCAGCAACAATTTAAATTTATAGCATACCCTGATTTCTCCATTTATTAAATAGATGCCCTATTTACGAAAAAAGGAAATCTCAATGAATGTTTGCTAAAGGCCCAATACAAACATGAACATTACTTGGTACACCCCAGGTTTGTTTTTAAATAATTTTACTTCACAGAATTATTCTTTTAAGATTGCCTCATATGTTCATACAACTTTATACTCAGATATTTGTTTGTTCCAGGTTAATAAACCATCTTTGTAGTCATCATTTTTAACAGCTATGTGAGCATCTGATAACAGATGTGCCTGAGGGAGGCCGAGAAGGGAATCAATCATCTGGGGAAAAAACACAGTGTGTGGACAGGAAGAAAGTGGAAGACTGACATTAAGAAGCTGGATGAGAAAAGGGAGAGAGGCTGGGAGAAGCATGGGATTCAGTGTTGTCTCACGGTGTTGTAGTTAGATTTTTTTTTAAGACAATGGTACAATACAGGAGACATCTGAAGTGAGAACTGTCTGAAGATGTTTAGGTATCCCAGATCATTGAGACAAGCTCCCAATGCCTTCCTCATCTTCAGGTCTAATAACATCTGACAGTCAACACCAGCACCCATGCTGCTGCCCCTGCACTTTCTTCTGAAAGCAAACAAGAGATATCGTCAGTGAGCAGCCTCTTGCTGTAGCCCTGTAATTTAGCTCTGTAGCTCTGAGTAATTTAAGGCACTATGTTGTAGCTATGTTAATTAATTACTTACCTGACTTACCAACATGACCCCCCCCCTTCCCACCTCTTTGTGTCTACAGTCCGTATTAGTCATTGATGTGCTTGGGAATTAACTGGCACCATATTAAAAGCAAAGTATTATTTAGGTTCCATGAGCTGCAGCCTGGTTTTCTTCATTTCCTAACAAACACTGAAAGTAAGGTTGTGCCACCTTAAACCACAAGTTAGAAAATCTCATCATATCCGGATCAGAGTTAGAACCTGTACTTTTATGCATTCATTCAGTCACCTGTTCATTCAATGACGACTGATTAAGTATCTACTGAGAATTCAGTTTTTATCCTAGTAGATGTGATCCTACCCCCTTGGAGCTTATGGTCAGAAAGATGAGATCAGCATTAATCCAACCACTGCCCCTAAGCAATCAGTGCTTCAAATGGATCCTTGAGCCAAGAAGTAAAGGAGAGCAGTACTGAGACTTAGTTGAGAGAAGAGACCCTAAGCAGGGGTCAAACAGGTTCTGCAGAAAGTGAACACTAATCTGAGAGCTACAAGCAGCATGAGATTAAATGGTAAGGATGGAGGGAAGATGAGAGTGACAAGAACATGACCCGTGTAACCTATGTAAGATCCTAAGACAATCTTGCCACGTAAGTCACATGATGGCTAAGGAAAGATCTCCAAGTGGAGCCACCACCATGACTTCCTAATACTGGAAGATACCATTTTCTACAGGACCTATAAAGCCTTCGGCCTCTGTGAGAGGAAGATGCAGACAAGGCATACAGGCCCAAGTCTACCTTCTCCTGGCAGAGGAGAAAATATACTATTGGGTACAGGGTTCAAGCTGGAATAGGTCACAAACAAAGAAGACCCGGATTCAGAGTCTTCACCGTATCACTTCCCCCTTACCTTGGCAGGCTACTTACACCTTTCTGAGTCTGACAGTGCTGATAGAAGAAAGGACTGGGGCATTTGTGAGCTTGCTTACACAGAATAATAGCATTTTCCTTCCTTCCTTTCATCTTTTCAATGCCAGAGACACTGAGTTCAGACCGTAAAGTAAACTCTTGCCTTCATGGATCAAGACTTTGTACTGATGAGGGCCCCACTCCTAGAAAGGGGTAGTAGCAACCATCCCATCATGGAGAAATGGTACTGCTTTCTAAGGGAAAACCTGCCTCTAAATTCATAGTACTTTGAACACAAGTGTGAGTTACTTTCTTCCTCAACCAATTCTTAAACTCTTGAACACTCCTTGAGTGACCTATAATTTAATTCATATCTGACACCCTCTAACTGGCATTGTTAAAGTTTATAGATTCAGTCTTTGAATACTGACTTCCCTTCAGACAATGGTGACAAAAATCGGTTTTCCATCCTTCTTCTTGACAAGACCACGAATTCAGGGATTCAAGTCAAGTTCAATAACTTTCCCTAGCAGCTGAGAAAACCTGGGGAAGCATTGACTTACTTTAGTGGTTATTACAGAGGATCTGATAAAAAAAAAATTGCAGGTGAAAAGAAAGATGGGGAAGAAGAAAGAGAGCTGTCCAGAGGCTTGGCACACTCCTGGTACAGCAGTGTGTTCACTAATCTGCAAACTCCAAGCCATGCAGTGCAGAGATGTTCATGATGGCCTCATCAAGAAGACATGATTGATAGTTACCTCAGTAGCTCCTCTCTTATTTCTGTGAAGAAGATAGAGCTGAAAATTTAACCTCCTTATGATTTGGTTGTTCTAATGACCATTCTTCCTGAAGCTACCCAACACCACACCAAAGGCCACCTCACTAGAAACAAAGATGTTCCTATCCCTTGGAAAGGACAAAAAGATTTAGGAGCTTTGCTCTGCGGAACAGAAGGAGAAGCCGTGTTTGTTTGTGTGTGTGTGTACGCATGTGGTGTATGTGTGTATATACTTTATTATGACATTTTCCAGTGAGTAAATGGCAAAAATTGGTATCTAGACAAATGCGGCCTTGCTGCTTGGCTAGCCTAAAAACTCTCATCAGTAAGTCAGGTAGTAGTCATGGGAATTCATGGACCTTTTAGAAAGCCTATGATTGTTGATACAGGCTGGATAAAATAGTGTTCCAAATACTTCCCCTGTGTGGCACTGATGTGTCTGAAGGGGTGATGCTCTCCAGGGAAGGAGAGAACAGTGTAGAAATTTGGCATGTTAAGTCATTTCTGAACAGAAAATTTGTTAAGAGCATCTCATACTTTAGGGGAGGATTTGTGGAGCCCACCCATTCTGGACCCATCTGTGGATGTGATGTTTGGGATAGCCCAAAACAGGAGATGGAGGTTTTCTTCCAGGTAGAGTTGAGGCTAAAGCCTGGCTATAGACGTGTGGGTTTATGGTTGCAGGGGGTGATTTCCCTCTGTACAATTTCCATTTAATCGTGGGTAGAATGGGGATCCCGAGGATCCACCCTGAACTTCTGCGGGAAAGATTGTTTCATCCAGTGTCTTCCTTAGGAGGTGCCATTCCTGCTATGACAGCGTGGCTAGAGGAAGAGAGTAGTAGTGACTCTGGCGCCTGCCATCCATGCAGTGCTGGGACCACAAGCACAGGTCCCAGCTCTCTGAAAGTCAGGCTTGAAGAAGACTGAAGACAACACGGCCCAACAGTAAGCCAGGAAGGGGGGCAGGACTCAGTATGGAACTCTCTGTGTTCTACGATTGTCCTATCACCCTTCAAGCCTTGGAGGCTTTCCTTGAATGATTTTTCCTGCTCCTGTTTTACAGTGAATAATTAAGTCCAAGAAATGGGTGTGTCTTTGTCATGTTGAAGAAATAGCTCCTAACTCTCTGATCTGGACCCCTGTGGAACCTAAAACTTTTCTAGTGTGCTATTCCATTCGATTTCTTTTTTTTCTTTTTATTTATTTATTTATTTATTTATTTATTTATTTAAGATTTCTGCCTCCTCCCCGCCACAGCCTCCCATTTCCCTCCCTCTCCCTCTTCAGCCCGAAGAGCAATCAGGGTTCCCTGACCTGTGGGAAGTCCAAGGACCACCCACCTCCATCCAGGTCTAGTAAGTTGAGCATCCAAACTTCCTAGGCTCCCACAAAGCCAGTACGTGCAGTAGGATCAAAAACCCATTGCTGTTGTTCTTGAGTTCTCAATAGTCCTCATTGACAGCTATGTTCAGCGAGTCCGGTTTTATCCCATGCTTTTTCAGACCCAGGCCAGCTGGCCTTGGTGAGTTCCCAATAGAACATCCCCATTGTCTCAGTGTGTGGGTGCACCCCTAGCGGTCCTGAGTTCCTTGCTCATGCTCTCTCCTTCATGACTTCTTAAATTTTGCATGCAAATGGATGGATATAGAAAACACTATCCTGAGTGAGGTAAGCCAGACCCAAAAAGAGGAACATGGGATGTACTCACTCATATTTGGTTTCTAGCCATAAATAAAGGACGTTGAGCCTACAATTCGTGATCCTAGAGATGCTAAATAAGAAAGAGAACCCAAAGAAAAACATATAGGCATCCTCCTGAATATTAACCTTTATCAGGCGATGAAAGGAGACAGAGACAGAGACCCACATTGGAGCACCGGACAGAAATCTCAAGGTCCAAATCCTTCCATTTCTTTCTCAGAACTCTAGACTTCATCACCCAACTTCCCTTTTGAGCTGTGCCCTTCCTCCTCTCTGAATGAGAACCTCTCCTCATCATGGCTGCTTTATATGCTGCCAAGGGAAGCAACCTCTTTTTCTGCCCTGACTATTCTTGATGCAGCAGTCCTATTGTGTTTTGCATAAGGAAATCTGTTCCTTTTTTCTTCTTTGCAACCCTGGTCCTGTAAACACACCCTTGGAAAAATTCTTGGAAAGAATGTGGCTCTCCAGACTCGCCTAAGAGATGTGGTCTTAATGCCCGCGAGGAACACATAGAAAGGAACTCGGTCCACGTGGCACCACTCACCTTCTTGCACATGCTTGAGAGTTATGAGCAGTGTAGATTATTTTAATGATAGTATTACTTCCAACTGTGTTTCTCCCATCTGTTCATTCCCAATTACAAATGCAAAAACCCAGCATGGGTCTCCATTCTGGCAGTAGAGAATGAAATATAAGCACTATAAAAGGGTGTATATTCTTTGAACAATACAGTAGGCACCTATGAAGCTTGCCTTGTGTCTCAGATATCCCTGTGTCTTTGCAAGGGAGTCAGAGCCTTCTTGAAGAAAGTGACACAACCCAAACCGTCCTTAGCCTTGCCACTAGCCCAGGGGTGCCAAGAAATGACAGAGCCAGCAGGTTTTCACAATGTCCAAGAAAGCATTCTGTGCAAATGACCCCAAATCAAAGCAGAAAATAAAATAAAATGAAAAGTGGTCCATATGCACATCAAATGCACAACACAGGGGGTGGAGACCGGCAGAGAGTTAAGAAAACTGTGGTTGAGAGAAGACCTGCAAGGCTCGGAAGTAGCTCCAACAAAGAAAACAGAAAGATCTGTGTTTCCTTATGTGATCAGCCAACAGCTTCTAAGCGACACCTGTCTGAAGTTCTCACTACACGAAAATGACATCAGTGATTAAGCCTTGCTCTACTGTGGAGGTGGGTATCCCCAGCCAGAAGCCCTGCCCTCTAAAGTGAGCAAGCCTCCCGAGCCCCAGCCACCTGGGAACTCACGTATAATCTGCATATCTTGTCCAAAGAGAACCCAAGCTCATTTTTGTCACCTCCACCTCTGCCATGGCCACATCCGCAGACAGGATTCAGTGCAGAAAAGGAAATAAAGGGCACCAAGCCCTAGATTTCAGAAAACAAATCATTCTCTGGGCAAAATATACTTTGATGGGGGAAAAGAAATCCCTAAATGTTTTATTAAAGGAATTCAACAAGTACAAATATTAACAGCAAGGCTGTGAATTATTCAAACTGCGACTACCTAAACCAGACTATAAATTAAACATGAAAGACTCTTATAGAAAAGAGGAAGGCTGGGTGAGCTCCCAGCTCTTAGCTTTTAAGAGGAAAGAAAGCTGATCTCGTGGTTAATGAGCGCCTACTGTGTACCAAGTACTATAATTCTCTCAGTTGCCACTCACCTTCCAGCTCCAAGTCTAGGGACAGGAGAATTTATCAGCTCCATTCTGAGGATGCAGGGAAGTAGAAAGGGGTTCTGCTGCAGCCATGTCTGGGTAACAGGAATGCCAAGTGTTAGCCACTGCTGGCTGGTGTTCAGAGCCGTCTCTTTCCGGTGTACCAAGCTGCCTCTCTGCTGGAGAACATATGTAGCTGTAAAAGCAGAAAGCAGAGGCCTTAGACACAGAAACATTGGACCCAGGCTAATGACCTGCAGCTCTCAATATCACGAAGAGGCAAAGCATCCTACAAATAAAACGCCGGAGTTAGTCAAGTCATTGCTTCCCACTGTAGCTGTTTCCAGGAAATTTTCACTGTGAACTCATACCTGAGATCTGTGTAGTTGCAGAGGTAAGAGTGTGTCCATATGTACCTCACCTTTTTTCACGTGATTTTAACACCTTACCGTGGAATGTCTGCCACAGTTAACAAAACAGCTTTGGAATGATTAGCTAGAGCCAAACTGCTTTTCAATTTCATCAGCCTGCGCATCTCTGCCCTCTTTTCTGTCTCAGACTCCAATTGCCACTACTAATATTTGCATTTAGCTATCCTCTTGTTTCCTGAACTTTTCCTGGTGTGAGGCAGTTCAGTTTTCCAAGATGTCACAACATTGAGCACTGTGGAGAAACTGGCCAGGCATGTTGTAGAACGTTCCCCAGTTTGGGTCATACAGTTTTTACCAGCTGAGTGGGTAGGTTCCCTTACCCAGCACACATACAAACAATTAAGGTCTGACTCTCCTATAGGCTCATGTTTCAAATGCTGCACCCCAGCTGGTGCCCCCGTTTTAGCTGTGTCTAGAAACTGGGCAAAGTGGGTCTGGAGGAAGTAGGTCATTGAGAGTGGGTATTTGGAGTGTCTGGGCATATGTATCACCAGTTGCTTCCATGTTGTTCTCTTCTTCCTGGTCCACCATAAAGAGGAACTGTCCTGTCCACCCTCACTGCCATGCATGAAACCTGGAACCATGAGCCATCTGTAAGATACATTGTCCTACTGATACAAATCTAACACACAGGGTAAATAAGTTCAGACACGACGCTGACTTGCTGGGACTCTGTCACCACTCACAGAGCGCTCACTCCTTCCTGCTGGAAATAGACTGTTTGGCGTTCAAGGCAATATTGCCTCCCATAGGTCTTGTTCAGTCTCCCAGCTGGATCCTCCTCACTCCTACGCTCTAATGTTAAAGGACACCGGACATGATGCTCAGGCCTCTCTCCCCTGTGGCAATTTCTTACAACACTCTGGTTTTACACACCTTTAGCCCTGGTCCCCAGCTCTAATATGTCTCCACTTAGGTGGCTCATAGACATTTTAAAGAACCTGACCTGGAAATGAACTTGTTATTTTCAGCCTGATCCTCCCATCGTCGGTTCCTTGCTGAACATGGCTCCAATATGTGTCCAGATACTCAGGCAAAAACATTTGGAGCTATTCTTGACCAGTAAGTATTTGTACCCGAGCCAAATCCTACCTTCTTCCTTGACAATGTATCCATTACTTAATATTACTTAGCCACCTTCCATGCTAAAGTTATCATCATCCCTGCCTAGAAGGTGGAGTAAGAAAATGACCTGACTGGCCTCTCCTCGCACTCCTGTCTAGCTCGAAATAAGTCACTCTGTCCCACAATAGTGGGCCAGCAATGCTAGGATAAAAGGCAGATCTTCTCCCTTCCTGCCCAGATGTTCCCTGCCCTTGGCTTTTCAAGAACACTTGGAACAAATGCCATGTCAAGTCTGCTTCCTTTAAGTCCCTTTTTGCTCCGACCCCTCTCTGCCTCTGTCATTTCTTGCAGATACCAGGTTCGCTCCTCTCTAGTTCCTCTTTCCTGCTCAATACTTCAGGCTCACACTGCTTCAGGACCTTAACCTGATATTTGCTCTCAGGAAAAACATATCTCTCAAACAGTAAACTTCTCATTGCACCCATGTCCCTTGAGCCCAATCCCTACGTACTCATGTTGTTTTATGATCAATAGTATACATGTTCATATAACTTAGTAATGCCCATGAAATATTCATTGCATTCAATACACATACCCAGTCTCTCAACATAATGGTGGTAACGGATATATGACTTGCTATGAGCAAGGAGGTCACTGTGACTTTGGGCAGTAACTGGGCTGCAGGTTGATGGTTTACTCCTATGACCCCAGCACTGGAGAGGGGGAGGCAGGAAGATCCATTTTCAGTTTGAGGATGGGCTAGGCTACATATTGAGTTCCAATACAACAGGTTAAAGAGTGAAACCCTGCTTCAAGAAACATAAAAAATAATCAAAACTACCAATAATGGTGAACAATAGTACCCAAAGCAGGTGAAGGCGATGCCAGGCCCAACCCTCTGCTTTTTGCCTGTTTGCCTTCTGTAGTTTAGATCTATCAATCCAGCTTCCCACTGGGACTACACAGAATGGCCTCCTCCTCTTTCTCTGCAAGAGACTTTATCAAAAATGCCAGTATTACATAACAAAGTTTCCTTACCTTTGCTAAAGATAAAGGAGATGTTTTTCGGTAGTGAGAAGAATGGAAAGGGTTAAGTCTCCATAGCAAGTCAGATTCTGGCTTAGAATCTGTAAAACTTCATACTTAAAAGTAGCTTCATCGGGTATTACATTCTAGCCCACTTTACAGATAATAATAGACTTTGAAAAGAGCTATGATGTGTTTTAAACAAGCAAGTAGCCGAGTTGACACCCTGCCCTAATCTTTTAAGACTTAATTCTGTCTTCACATTATATTACTCCATTCTTTAATCATGTTCTGCCTCTCTGAAAATATTGGTTCCGCATTATTAATGTACAGGATATGAGAACATTCTGGAATCTGCCCAGGAAGACCCACAGCCTCTATGCACTACCCCTACTCCAGACAGAGGGGCAGCTTGCCCCAGTCCTCCCCATAGTCAACTGCCAGGAACAACTGGGACCCACGCCTGCAGCTCGACAGATAAATTCCTGCAGTATGGGGCATGATCAGTTTCTTCCACTTTTCCTCACTTTCTTTTCCCTCCTGCCTTTACTACTCTGACACAGTTTGTGTTTTAGCTCAAACAGCAATGATCTAGCTCTTATATCGCCCCTTTCTGCCAAATAGATCCTTGCGTACAGTACAGATGTTGGTAATGGATATTACCTGCCATCCGTCTTTCTTAATCACATGCCCTCCCTGAAAAGCAGTCGCTTCTGGCGTGAAATATGCCCCCATTTAGCCATGTTTAAGACCAATGGGAGAGACCATGGAAACAGGCCTACTTTTCTCAGCAAAGGTAGATCATGCCGCAAAACAAAGGTGGGGAGATTTTCCTTGGACTGGAACTGAGATTTACCATGGGAGACCTGGACTGAAGACTGAGGTGCCATAGCCCCTAAGGACTACCTGAGGCACAGATAACCTAAAACTCCATGCTTTGGGCTCCAGTAAAAGAAACACTAGTCTTAGCCAGGTTTGTATTGCCATGACTTAGTAACAGAGACAGGAAAGATTAGCAGAGAAGGCTAATTTTGACTTCCTCTTCTGATGTAGGCTTGGCAGGTTACACCCTGAACTTTGTTTAGATTTCTTACTGCCAGAATCCTGAGGAATGCTGGAATCCTAGCCAAACTGGCTTTCACTGCAGAAACTCGTTCCAAATAACCCCGTTTACCTACGAGTTGCCTGAGTGCATCATCACAGCAGTAAATACAGCCTTAATCATCTCTTTAAGGTGGCATTCAGTCCCATCTTTTACTATCCCACAATGAGGATTAAATTTCAGCATGACTTTGCAGCAGTCAGATCATTTTCAGACCTTAAGAAACACATTAGCCAGAACCACAACCACAAGTCAAAAGAAAAAGTGGTTGGTCCCCTAAGTTCTGTCTATTTCACCTTCTTGTTGAGTGTTTGATACATGAGTAGTTTGGGTTCTAAGCTGCACCTACCACTGTATAGCTGTGAGCTCTTGGACAAGTCCTTTCTTTAACTTCTCTTGTTTCAATATTCTCATTTATGGAAAGGAAATCATGTGAGAGTCTAAAAGGCTTGTTTTCAAAGTCAAAAATGCATGCAATGCTCTTTAAAAAGGTGACATAGCAGCTGCCCAACAAAGTTTGGCTGTTCTTATTTGAAACCAAATAAGGGATTAGGGCCAAATTTTAGAGAGAAAACTGCTAGGGAAATATGAAAAGGATATAATGTGACAGTGTCAAGATGACCATAGAAATAAATGGCAGTAATAGAAATGAGTCACCTCGTTAGGATCCATTCTTTCCTATCCTCCTCCAACCCTTTCCCACTGATTTCCTTCTATCACAAAAACGATGCCCACATTTCTTTCCTTCTCTAAAAAGGATCTCCAACATCCATTAACAGCTGACATCTCTGATTCACTCCATTTTAAAGTTCCTTTGTGTGAAGTGGAAAGGATGTGTAAGTTTATGGTGTGTGCAATGTGGGTAAGAGCATGTGGGTGTGTGAGGTGCAGAAGCCCTAGTTCAAAGCCACATGTCCTTCCTTGATTCTTCTTTATCTTTGTTGTCTTCACACTTCTCCAACTTGGAGCTGCACTTTCAAGAGCATGCTGCTACCTGTAGCTGTTCAAGTATATAAAAAAAAGAAAAGAAAACAAGAAGAAAAAAAGAAAAAAGATAGATAGATAGATAGATAGATAGATAGATAGATAGATAGATAGATAGATAGATAGATAGATAGAAAGAAAAAAGAAAGAGTGTAGCTTTATTGGATATCCAAAGTCAGGTCTTTCTGCTTGCATGGTAGACAATGTATCCAGTGAGCCACCTCTTCAGCCCTCTTTCCAACCCATTTTAACCCTAACTCCCTGACAGTCACCAAGTACAAGATGCTGTGGTACAAAAGGAAACATTCTAGCCATAGTTCTTAGAAGCTACCATTCCATAGGAACAAGTTGTTCAATAAAGGATTTTTCCGGTATACAAAGATTATGGAGTATCCATGTCATATAAGTGGGGCCCAGATCACAGGCATTGCCTTTGGCTGAGGATGGGAGGAAGACTTCACTGGAGACTCCATGCCTCTCCCTCAACCTGCCTGTACCCAGAAGAGTCAGAGATGCTCTCTGAGTACTCTTTGTCCAGATTTGCCAGAAAGTAATGTTTGCTTATAAGTTTCTCATGCCTTTTAAATTTTTTCCTCATAACATTGACCAGAAGTCTCTCTTGGTCTCTTTCTGGGTTGACATACAGAATTTACTCCTTAGGTGTAACTCTTTTGTATGCATCTACTCTTCTTGATTCGTATTGCCTGTGTTTTGTAGCAGCCCCTGAAAGTCTGAGAATCTTCCATTCTCCTTGGAACTCTCAAGGAGCAAGAAAACAGGATTGTGTAAGCCTTTCCTGATTGTCAGCCCTGGCACAGATCTTGGCGCGTGTGTGTGCACGCACACACACACACACACACACACACACACACACACACACACCTCACAGAGACTCTGTTTAGAAACTGGCTGATATCTGAGGCTTAGGTGATTTAAAGAAATCAAGAACATACTGCTTCTGCTGGCCATGGGAGATAGGAGTTAAGAGATGAAAATGAAGAGCGAAAGCTACAGAGAGTCAATCTCACATTCAGAATAGAGAGCACTTTCTATTTCCCTGTTTGAAAATGTGGGCTCCCTAAGCTCTTACAACCATGAAAGAACAGGGAAATCACTTAGTTCTTCAATCTTATCTACATGCTCTGAGAGCTATGACTTTAGGGAGAGACACCCCTAGGCCACCTACCTACTGAAGAAATTCCAAGTGGGCTCATTTGAACCACACAGTTGCAGGCTACTTTGAGGTATATTTTGGGAGATAAAACAGATTTATTGGCTCATTACTTGAATGCAAAGCTTTCGATATTTGGTCACATTGTAGGTAGGTTTCTATTTGTTCTTTTGCCCTCAGCACCTTGAATGTTGGAGGAGGGATATCTGTTTAATGGGACAGAAAAAAATGCCTGAGTGGGAGGCACAGAAGGGGGTGGTACCCAGTCTTTCCTACCTGCATTCAAACTCTCCCTTCCCAGTTCCACAGGCCACAGAGAAGCAGTGGCAACTTTGAGAATCTAAAGATTGCAGGTTGGTATACTGATTGCTGTCCTATATTCAGGGCACGTTGTTTTCCCGGCAGTTTCATCAGGCTCTTCGTCTCTTTTTGTACCTTGCACAAGTCTTGGTAAAGTGCTAAGTGTTTTGTGCAGTTACAAATGCCCTTTTGTATCTCACCAACCCCTGCTGGTGGCTCCTCGCTGCTTACAATAGGTTGTACATTTATTTCTGCTAGGAGATTTTAAAAAGGAACACACGGCCTTCTGTATAGGAAAATCTGCCTCCCCCTCCTCCTTTCCAGCCCTCCCAGAAGTGAAGCCCAAGATTAGCTCCCTAGGCTGTCTTTTACAGCTTCCTGAAATAGCTAAGACTGCAAGAAAGGAGGTGGTGGAATGAAGCCTCCAATGCAGGGGCCAGAGAAGATTTCAGAAAACTGGTCATCATTCTCATTCTCTACAAAACATTGTACCCTGGAGAGCATTCAAAGGGCTTAAAAGGGGCATTTGCTGAGTTTATGATCACATAGAGCCAAAACAAGGAGCTTGACTTTTCCACCAATGCACAAGATCAGTCACAAAAAAAAAAAAAGAAAGAAAGAAAGAAAAAAAAAAACATTACAGGACTGAAACACATACCCGTAAATCTTGGGTTTGATTCTGTAATTCTGTTTGTTATCTAAAGTTTTAAAGAAACTGTCATGGTTTGATATGTTTGAACCCACAAGTTGTCCCCAGCTGGTGATGCTGTTGCAGGAAGTTGTGGCAGCCTTGGGACACGAGGCCTATAGGGGAGTAGGGGAGTGTGTTAGAAGGTTATCACTCAGCACTAACTCATGCCCAGTGTTCTGCCTCCTGATCTGCCGAGATGGGAACCAGCAACCTCATGCTTTTGCTTCTGTGCACAGAAACTGGACCCAGAGGATGCTTTCCTTGCCTTGGTGAACTGTATCTGGCCTGAATGTGTTGTGCCAGGAACATAGTGGAGCAGGCTTTGTCTTCCTACTATTTTAGAATGTCTTATGTCTATGTTAGAATGTCTTGTGTCTATGTTAGAATGTCTTGTGTCTTCCCACTATGTTAGCATGTACTGTATCACAATTAGCTCATAAAATAAGGCACCTTCTAAGGTACCAGTTTGCCTGGTAATTCCATTTTTCTTGATTATCTGGCCTAGACAAATGTACGTTCTTTTATTCCAGCCTGAATTACTAATATTAGCACTGATATCTCACAGTAAACAGAAATATATCTATGCATCTGTGTGTGCACGCATGTTGCAGAAGTGGATGCAAAAGGTCAAGGAGACTGCAGAAGAGTTCAAAGGCTTCAGACGTGGGCTGACAGAAATGGAAATGGTGAATTGATGAAATGTGGAACCCAAACATCCGCAGAGTCACATGACTGAGCAGTTAGGACAGAGTGCAAAGATGGGGAATTGCATCCCACTTTGAGATAAACTGGCAGGACCATGTACAGAGCTAAAACAAGTACACAAAAGAAGAAAAAAGGCCAAGGCAGGAACATGAGAGAGCTAGTGGCAGTAGCAGAATAGGCAACTTCATCATCAGGGAATGAACACAACTGCAGCCCTGGGGACAGTTAAGAGTACTCAGCATGTCTGCCTCCTACATACCCTACATGACAGAAGACAGTAGAGGCTATTGTCATTACAGTGCTGAATGGTCATATGTTTTTGAGAACCAAGTGAAGGAGTTACACTCTGTCCTTAGTCAATCATGCCTGATAAATTCTTGCCTGTGTTTTCTCTAGCATAATTTAATATTCTTGTATATCCCTAAATTGCAAATCCATGCTGATGGGATGCAATTCCCCATATATATATTTCTACTCTAGGAAATAAGTCACTTATCAGTCTGTGTTTCAAGGATGGTACCAGACAGACATGCACCTTCCAAATCCATTCTGCTGCAATCTCCATCCTCCAGACACTCAGGTGCAGTCCCCATCCTCCAGACACTCAGGTGCAGTCTCCATCCTCCAGACACTCAAGTGTGGTCTCCATCCTCCAGACACTCAGGTGTGATCTCCATCCTCCAGACACTCAGGTGCAGTCTCCATCCTCCAGACATTCAGGTGTGGTCTCCATCCTCCAGACACTCAGGTGGGGTCTCCATCCTCCAGACACTCAGGTGTGGTCTCCATCCTCCAGACACTCAGGTGTGATCTCCATCCTCCAGACACTCAGGTGTGATCTCCATCCTCCAGACACTCAGGTGTGATCTCCATCCTCCAGACACTCAGATGTGATCTCCATCCTCCAGACACAGTCTCCATCCTCCAGACACAGTCTCCATCTTCCAGATACTCAGGTGTGGTCTCCATCCTCCAGACACTCAGGTGTGATCTCCATCCTCAAGACACTCAGGTGCAGTTCCCATCCTCCAGACACTCAGGTGTG
>NC_022016.1:4557521-4575129 GCF_000317375.1 Microtus ochrogaster
ACTCAGGTGTGGTCTCCATCCTCCAGACACTCAGGTGCAGTCCCCATCCTCCAGACACTCAGGTGTGATCTCCATCCTCCAGACACTCAGGTGTGATCTCCATCCTCCAGACACTCAGGTGTGATCTCCATCCCCCAGATACTCAGGTATGGTCTCCATCCTCCAGACACTCAGGTATGATCTCCATCCTCTAGATACTCAGGTGATCATCTTCCAGGCTGAAAACGGGATCATAAGCTGCTTTTAAGATGGACTTTCTCAAGGTAAAGCACAACCTGATAAACCGTATTTTATATAATATGGAGGGTGCAACCTGCTCTCATCAGTGCCTCTGAGCTAGGATTCAGAATAAATTCTTCCACTATTGAGTTGTTACTGTTAGAAATTCTGTAACAAAGACTAAAGAAACTACCAGAGAATTGTTACTTGGAAGTAGAGTTTTTGTGGTTCATAGGGCTTTGGAATGTGTCAGAAAAACAAGGAAGAGTTTGCAGCTGAGGCCCAGAGAAGCTATACAGTGATGTACTCAGAGCTTGTGGGTGATTGTGAGGGGAGTGTAGAAGACCCTAACACTGACAGAATTGCGGACAGTAAATTGTCCTCAGGATGCTTCACAGGGGAGCAAGGACTTTGTCAAGAATTGGACTTGAAGATATTCATGCTACATTCTGGCAAAGAAATAGGACCGTGTTCTGCTCTGCCCTGAAATCTTAAGTGATGTTGAATTCAAAGGTAATAGGCTCATTTCTTTGGCAGAGGAAATTTTAAGATAGTATAATGTTCAGACTGACATAATTACTTCACTTTTCTTAGCTAGATTTACAGTGGGAGAAAGAAGAAGGCAGAGCAGAAAAGATGGCGAAATGTGTTATGAGAGGAAAAACAGTGAGCAGAGAAATCTGGAGACTGAGAAAAGGGCTTAGGGAAGAGAAACTCTCTGGGGAGCACTAGAAATGATGCTGTCTGTCGGGGCAAGATCCCACCCACATTAGCGTCAGGGTAAGAGAATGCAAATTTATTTGAAAACCAGACTGTATGAAAGGAGCCCTAAAGACTAAACCCTGTAGGAGGTCATCCTGATAAATATGATAACAGACACCTAAAAATGATTTTCCTAGGTCCATCTACAACAATGGCTACTGCTATTAACCTGAGCTTACAGCTGAACATATTGTCGTTTATGTGTTAGTTGAAAAGAAGCATCCAAACTGCCTAGGCTCCCGCAAAGCCAGTATGTGCAGTAGGATCAAAAACCCATTGCCATTCTTCTTGAGTTCTCAGTAGTCCTCATTGTCCACCTGGATGGAGGTGGGTGGTCCTTGGACTTCCCACAGGTCAGGGAACCCTGATTGCTCTTCAGGCTGAGGAGGGAGGGGGACTTGATCAGGGGAGGGGGAAGGAAATGGGAGGCATTGGCACGGAGGAGGCAGAAATCTTTAATAAATAAATAAATTTAAAAAAAAGGAAAGAAAAGAAGCTTCAATGTCATGGAGACTTGATGTGGGAATTCCCTCTGTATTTTTTGAATACCATTAATGAATAAAGAAACATATTTGGACTTATAGCATGGCAGAACTTAGCTAGGTGGGAAAAACTGAACTGAATGCTGGGAGGAAGAAGGCAGAGTTAAAAGACGCCATGTAGCCCCACTGGAGAAAGATGCTGGAAACTTTATTGGGTAAGCCACAGCCAAGTGGCAATACACAGATTAATGGAGATGGGTTAAATTAGTATGTAAGAGCTAGGTAACAATACGCTTAAGTGATTGGCCAAGCAGTAATTTAAATAATATAGTTTCTGTGTGATTGTTTCGGGTCTGAGCTGCTGGGCCGCCAGGAAACAAACAAGCAGAGTCTCATCACAACAGAGACTTGATCGAAGTTCCCAAATACCACTAAGGACAAGTAATGTGTGAATTGGTATACCAGCATGGAGCTGGTTAGTGGGCTATGAAGGCAAATAATGCTTAAGTTGTGGTGGAGAGCCCAGAATACTGGTGATGCCAGAAAGATGAGCCATCCACTGAATGAGACTGCAAGCCCCAAGTGGAGTCATCCCAAGCAACAGGTCATATGAAGTCATACCAAAGAGTTCCACAATAGCCCAGAATGAAGTATAACAAAGTTTTATTTATTTGGGGATTAACTGACAGTAAAGGTAGTATTTTGCAATCTTCTGTGTGTGCTGGGAACTGGAACAGAATCCAACAGAAAAAGAAGGGCCACATATGCTTTTCAGTTGCATGCATAGTTCATGAGACCATGCCCAAAGCGTACCAATATCTTAAAGGCTATTGACTGAAGGAGTTCCCCCAACAGCCATGTGTGCCACAGTTGCAGAACTTGAGGTGCAGAGCCACACCAGGCTACTGGAGTTCATGTGTTGCCACTATTAAGTATGGGGAGTGAGCTCTGCAGTTTCTGTCTTGCTTTGCTCCAGTCTTTCCAATTGTTCCTCCCTTTGGGATGGAAACGGTTACTTTGTGAGAGAAGATGGAATCATGTGACTTGTGTTCTGATTTTACAGTGACTTGTAGTTAAAATCCTAAGAGGATCTTAGGACTTGGTAGGGAATCTATGACAGTCTTGGAAGTCGGGCTGAATACATTTTTCAGGATGAGAAGGCAATTGTCCAATGGGTTCTAGGGAACCCAACACAATGGTTTAAATAAAAAATGCCCCCTACACGCTCAGGTGCTTCAACATTTGATCCCCAGTACATAGAACTGTTCTTAGAAGTTGTGGTATCTGGATATGAAGTTTTGGTTTTTTTTTTTTTAAGTTTTGCTGGCAGATATAGCCTGCAGCAGTGAAGTTTGTGGGTTATGTCTTAGTCCTGCCCCTAGGATGAGCTGTCTGCTGCTTGATGTCTTGTGACCGGGCCTAAGAGGCTCATATTTCTTTCATTTCGGTATGTTTTCCACATCAAACTGAACTGTACCCTCTCAAACCATTGCCATAATAAATCCTTGCTCCCTTAATTTGCTCTACTAAGCATCTGTTAGAGAGAGAGAAGTGACTAGCTAACAGAGAAGTGCCCTCGGCTTTTCTGCTGTAGGAAGGAGGCACGGGTAGAAAAATAGCTGCTGACATTTCTTTCATACTCCAACTACACCTGCTAACTCCTTAAATTTCTAAACTTCTGAAATAAGTTTACTTCATAGTTACCACTTTATGCATGAGAAAATGAGACCCCCATACTGAAAGTAAGTTATCTGTGATCCCATAGCTAATAAGTAATTCAGAAAAGGTTGTAGAGTGGTCCATGTAAATCCCACGATGATTTCTGGACCAACTCTTGGTCTGGCCTTTTCAGTTGGATCAGCCTGACTAGACAGATGTTGACTTGAAAGGCTTCTGCATGCACAAAGCTCTGTATTGATGCTCTGTGTCCCTCAAGAAGCCATACTGCAGCTTATAAAAGTGTCTGCCCTAAAGATATTAAAATCTCACACAGACTGATCCCTGGGGCTTTTGTTCTAGAGAAACATAGCCTAGCACATTTCTGAGAGCTTTTCAGTTTTACTTGATGTAACTTTGGTGAGCAGCCACAGCACTGTACCAGAAACAAGGGAGCCCTCCCTTTCTTACCCATTTGCAGTACAATTAAAGGTACCAACAATCTTCACGGTCTACTGTGACACTAGCCAGGATGGCAATGGAACAAGTGCCCTGGAGCACACAACAAAAATCATCAATAAGGGAAGAACACTTTAATGTGCAAGTCATAACCAGGCATTTGTGAAGCCAACAGCAGAACAAAACAGGCTGGAAAAATGGTGCTAGCCGGCAACCAGAGGCAAGAGAAAGCAAAACCCTGTTTGATCACCAGCTGGGCCAGCTTGCTCTCATTGCCCACTGCCTGCTCAGTGGAGATTCAAATGTGCATCACATCTAGTTTTTTACATGAGTGCTGGAGATCTGGACTAAATCCTATTGCAAGGCAGAGTGATCTCCCAAGGCCTGTGTTATGTACTCTTTCAGTTGATATTATTGGTTATGTGCAGTCAGATTGACTGTTTCATCATCCCCTGTCACAGAAACCCCATGCGTTCTGCCACTGATTTCTGTGTTCATGAAAATTGGAAATCCTGATAATTCCTGAAGTAAAGGACCTTGCTTAACCTTGGCTGACACAGAATTTCTCACATACATTTGACTCTAGACAATTTTCATACCATACATTCTCTGAATGACCTGATGAAGTCTGGTCATATCTGATAATCTTCAAGAGAAGATAATTCAGGTATCCATGTAACTGTTACCTCTGTGGCTTTAAAGTCTTTTGTTCCTTCCCATTTGGGGTTCGATTCAGTTTCTCTGGCATCCTGCAGTCATCTCTTCCTGTAATGTCTTCCTCCAAATGATGACAGTTCTTCACCAGGACTGCTGCTCCAGTTCTCATTACTCTCTGAAATGGCATTGCTTATAAGGAAGTCTTAAGGGTCAACACTCTGAGTTCTTAGTTCATCTATTTGTTTTGAATATATATTGTGTGCATGACACAAAGCTATACATGCTTAAAGTTATAGAAATGAATCCAACTTTTGTCCTGGTTTCAATGTGATTGATGTATAGAAATGTAGTCTTATATGAGGAAGTAGAGTAAAATCTGAGATTAAAACAGAGCTGACTGAGCATATATACACACACACTTCGTGTTTATAATTTATAGTAAGAATTTAAAAACTGCAACTATGGGGGCCAGCCATGATAATCTAAGTGTGGGCAGGTCACCCAAAGGAAGTTCTTTACTTCCAACCATTATAACATGGGACTCTGCCCATCAATTAATTTAAATAAGAGGCTAGAGTCTCAGTTTACCCTGAAGCAATACCTGGTAGCAGGAAAGAACCACAAGCTGAGATAACCCAACTCCCACCCAAGAACAGACCATTCAAAGAAAATGACTAACATTCCAACCACTGTAAATAAGATCACTTGCCAGCATACCTCACCAGGACACCCTTAGACAAATGGCAGCTAATCAGGGGTCCTAAACCTCAGAGACCCCTCACCCTTACCTTTACTACTATAAAAACCCAATTCTAATTGAGCTCGGGGCTCTCGGGGTATTCCGATACTTTGGACATGCAGAGAAACAGAGTTTGCAAACTTGATTAAAATAAAGGCTCTTTGCTTTTACATATGGGACTCTTTCTCCTTTGTTGGCTTTTGTGGGGACCCCATGGATTTGGGCATAACACAGCCACATCTACTCATGCTAAAATAGACTGTGGACAGATTTCTTTATTTTATTTATTGTCCTGAGATCTAGAAAAGGAATAAAGTTAGGGGTGGAGGGAGTAAGAGAAGGAAGGAAGGAAGGAAGGAAGGAAGGAAGGAAGGAAGGAAGGAAGGAAGGAAGGAAAGAACGAACGAACCAATAAAGGAATGAAGGAGTAAAGGAAGGAGAAAGTCTTTATTGTATGGTAAATGAATTTGCTTCCTTGAAAGCCTGGGGAAAACACTACAGAAAGAGCAAACAGAAAGGAATTAGGATTCATAGTTGCCTAGCAAAAGCAAGTTATTGTGGCCTCATGTTTACTTCCTGTTGAGCCTGATAACTAAAAAGAGATAGAGGGGGGAGAAAAGGGGGAAGAAAAGGAAAGGATTGGGAAGAAAGGAAAGAGCAGAACCTCCTCTTCCTTCTTGGAAGATTAACTGATAGAACTGGCAGTCCTTCTGCTGTGCTGCAGCAAGTCTACTACTTGAAGACTGTTCTTTCTTATTATTTAGTTAGCTATTTTTTTAATTGACATGAACTTTAACTTTAAAAGTTTCTGAGAGTTAAGCCTAGGAATAGAACTCTCTATAACAAAAGTCTGTGACAATGATTTCCCCTATAAATCCTATCTCACACAAATCAAGAACTGTGGGGAGCCATAAATATGGTAGGAGTGGGTGGAGGTTATCAAATAACAGCCTGGGGAAATGGTGTATCTTCTTCAACTCACACTGCTGCACTCTGAGCCTTGATTTCTTCTTATAAAAACTGGGATGCCTAGTTTTTAGGGCTGTTGTAAAAGTTAGGGGAGGATGTCGCCTGTTGGTGGCTGATAAGTGATGTTGCTGTCGGCAACTGGTAGCTGTCATTATTATCATGGCCCTTATCATTTTGTGGGATACAGTGGGGTTTATCTACAAAGTTGTCCTGAAAACATTGAGAGATTGCTTTCTTTAACTGATTATGTCAGGAGACAGACATCTTCTGATAGTCATTCCCGAGTAATTCTGACTTAAAAGATATGGCTGGTCTCTTTAATTTTCAGTAATTGGGGTCTGGACTGTTGTTTCCAGATTCTTGGTGTCTTATTCAAGAATAAAATAAGAAAAAAAGCATATCATGATCAAACCAGTCAGCATTCAAGCACAAAGGGGAGAGGAGCTCACAGCCCTGTCCGTACTTGAGGAGTCACCTCCAGTTGATGGCTTCTGAAAGAGGATTTGTTGGTTACTTTTAAAGGGTGTATCCCCTTGTAAGGTCACCATGCTCCAGGGCCTGGCCCCTGATTGTAAATACATAAACAGAAGAAATCTGAATAGATGGGCTATAAAAAGAAAATCCAAGCAAGAGGATATGAAATTGGGAAAGGATATAGGATGGAGGAACACATTTAGGGGAGGTAGGGCAGAAGATTAGGAATGGATGTGGTCAAAATATATTGCAAAAATTATGAAATTCTCAAATAATGAAATAATAATGCATATATGTTACAAGTAGCACAAATACTTCATTCAACGAAAAATGATAGCTCAGGGAAGACAATACATTGTCAAGAGTTACAGTGGACTACATGAGTGTGAAAGTGTTTGGGACTTCGCTCCATGGCAACCAAGAGAAAGCAGAGTTTGGTTGCTAAGTGGCATATCAAGACTAGTTATCTGCTTTGATTTTCTGTGTTATATAACCATGTCTGTACTGTGCATGTCCTTTTCCATAACTCTTCCGATTTTAATCATATTCATGCCTGGTTATGCATAGGCATAAGATGATAAATGGGGATTCTCCCTGAAAGTTCATTTTGAGGACACAGTTTGTCTTATTGTGCATGTACCCAGAACTGGAACTTTGCAGGCCAGATGGGCCTCCTTTATTTCATACCTGTATATAACTGAAATATGCTTGAATAGAATCTGTTTTCATTAAGGGAAGAAAAAAGCAATTTATCCTTTTTTTCAATTAAGGGTACATTTACAGCTCCATGCAACTGTTAGATATATGTTGCTATGCATGTTATTGTAGAGTATTTGCAGGTAAGGGTCTTAGGCGCCCATGTGCATTATTAGAAGAATAGGGGTACAGGCTGAACCAAGTTGGGTTCCAGGTTGACAACCCACTGCCTATACTTTTCTGCCTCACTTTATCTTTGATAACAGCATCAGCATTGTCATCATGGAATGCCTCCCCCTTTTTAATTACTCCCCAAAAAATCAAGCAAAATGTTATATTCATGTTCAGATGCAACACTGCTCAGTGCTGATGTGTTTTGACAATTAACCAAACATCAAAACCTTTGCACTATTGAGCTGGTACAACCACAATCTGGATTCCCTGTGGATTAGGCAGCAATCTCAACTTTCAATTTATTAAATGAATAATTACTTTAATCAAATAAAAAAAATAGTTATAATATGCATGTCTTGTTTTGCAAAGAGCAGAGAACAGTTAGAATATGCAAATATATGCTCAGAAAGAAGAAATTTGAGCTCATTCCTTTGACATTCCACTTTGCAAAACTACGTGTCAATATTGCAAATTTGAGGCAGAGATATTCAGGTCCTTGCAGGGAAGCCTCTTGGTAACATCACTAGATCTTTCTGATTCTATTTTCCAAACTCTTTTAACTGTGATCCTGTGGTGTCAAACTGTAAACCAGACTGTTATCTCTCTCTCTCTTTAACTTTGCTGAAAATGAATGGCTCATCCGTGCTTTTATATGTTAGAACAAAGTCACCAACGTTGAGATCATTGTACTCCACCTACACTGTTGCTAACTCTGTACTTGTTCCTACTTTCCTCTATCCAGAAGTAGCCACTCAGATGAATGTGGTTTTTAATTTTCTAGGTCATTCCAAAATAGCTTTAAATGACTTTTGTGTTGTCATTTCAATTCCTTAAATACACTGTTCTATATCTGTAACATTCTCATAGGAAAACTATACTGTGTGTATTCTTAAATGGTGTCATGCTATATATAAAACATTCTGCATTGTGTGCTTTTTTTCTGCTCAGCAATATTTTTTGAGCTTTATCCCTTATTGATACATATAACTTCAATTCATTCCTTTTAGCTGTGAGAGAACATTCTGGCATATGAATATTCCAATTTTATCCAGCCAGGCCTTAATTGAAGGGTATTTAGGTTGATTTTGGATCCTGCTTCTCTAAACAATACCTCAGTGCTCACTTTGCTTATTCACTTTTGTGTGTGCATTCAAGTGCTTACACAAGTCACACTTTAAGAAGTTTCCCATAGAGCCTTTCATTCTGGTTCTTTTGTGACCCTCTGGTTTTTTCAGAGTTGCTGACACCCAGTCTTGGAGACAATGTAAAGATTCAAACTTTGCTCTGTAGAGTTGGATACAGATGCCCAGAGAGACATGCTGCCTTGGTCATTATCCTGTATAAAGCTCAAGCATGTCATCCTTTACTCATTAGCACTGTGATCCTTGACACCTTTATCTTCAGTGTTTGTACCTGAAACTCTCTCCAGGAGCTTAGAAGAGAGAGATGCAGATTGAATAATGGCCCCTTCACAGAACTCATTCTGAGAAGCAGCCTGTCTGATGAGCACTGTGGTGGATATGGCAGGCCCATAGGAACAGCATGTTGTTTTGCACTTAGCAGAACATTTAATGTCCCATCTCTCCTTACCCCAAGACAGTACTAATGGTGCTCTGTTGTAGGGAGGCTACTTGTTTGTTTCCCGGCTGCCAAGCCCAAAAATAATCACACAGAAATTGTATTAATTAAAGCACTGCTTTTCCCACTAGCTCTAGCTATTTATTTTTAATTCTTACATCTTAATTTAACCCATCTCCATTAATCTGTGTATTACTATGTAGCAGTGGCTTACCGGATAAATTCCATCCAGCTGCAGCGAGGCTACATGGCTTCTTACTAGCTCCTCCTTCTTTCTCCCAGCATTCAGTTTAGGTTTTCCTGCCTACTTCTATTCCCTGCACAGGCCCAAGACAGTTGCTTTTAACCAATGGTATTCACAGCATACAAAGGAGAATCCCACATCATCTCCCTTTTTCTGTTTAAATAGGGAAGGTTTTAACATAGCAAGCAAAACTAAGGAAAACTATAACTATAAATTCTTCAACTCCATAAAAGACTCCAGAAGAATACATTACCCAAGTAAAAAGAAAGTGCATTATAAGCAACTTCCAAAACTCTAGAATTGACAGAGACATGCCTGGATGGTCACCAAAAGTTCTTCTGTAACATTGGGGCATCCATCTTCAGCCTACAGGCCCATAGTATCTGAAAGACTATTTCATGAAGCAGGAAATTTCAAATGCAGTTCCACCTATATCGGCAGTTTGTCAGTCACTTTCTTCTATGTCCTGAAGAATGTCTTACAGACTCTTTCATGAAATGCAAACCCCGAAGGAGAATAACACCTTTAGACAAGTTAAGGAATCACTTTTCTGTGGGTCCTGTATGTCCAGTTCACTCAGCATACTGTCAAACACTCCAGGCAAGAGCAGTTTCTTGTCCAAATGACTAACCAACTCCATAAGAAACCTCTTTGATGCCCATCTTCTTCTTGAAGTAATTGGTGTTGCCAGGAGCATCAATTCATTGTCATGAAAAGTCTTGAGATCTTAAAACATTTTAAATGCTATATTCTGAGGGTCTCTAAAAGATTTGAAGAATTCCTGTTCATATGAAATACATCTCTATATATCTAGAAAATCTAGCTAATGTGACCACAAGCTTGACTATTATAGATGACTATCTATTAACCTATACTTTTAATTATACATTGCATTTTCAAATGAGGTGGACAAACACAATATCTTAATCAAGATCAAAAATACACATACACAGTATAACAAAACTGACTTCAAATTTATATCAATAGATCAAGATTCATACCAATGCAAATTTCTATAGCATATCTCCCTTTAAATGTAAATAAACATTTATAAACAATATTTGAGAATATGGACATAGTTTTGTACAAACTGCTTCCTGCTCTTTATTGGGCAAAGTAGTTTTTTGAAGGGTATTCAAGGTGACCTTTTAAGGGGTCTTGGTCCATCAAACCATATTAGTCTGAAAATAATCCACAGGTCCTCGTTCTCTGTGGAAACAAAAGCAGAACCTCTTTTCCAAAGCAACATATCCTTAGACTCAATTTCTGAAGACAAGATATTTTAAAGTATATATGTTGGTTACTTAGCTCCTTTACAGTCAAAAAATTCGAAGAAAACACATTAATCTACATAATACAGACTGTATATTTTCCATCTTTATGTGGCTTGTTATTCTTTATTTCTTTAATCTATGTCTTTTTAAATATTTTACTGTTGTAATAGGAGCTGCGGGGCTGCGTCCCCAGCACCCTGGCCGCCTGGCTAGCTTATGCCCCGAAATAATTACATGGACACTGTATTCTTTTAAACACTGCTTGGCCCTTTAGCTCTAGCCCTTACTGGCTAATTCTGATATCCCTATCAACCCATCTCTAATAATCTGTGAGCACCGGTTTTACTGGGAAGATTCTAGCCTACGTCCATCCTGGGTCGGAGCTTCATAGCGTGTGTCTGCCTGGGAGAGGGGAGGATGGTGTCTCTGCGCTCACTTCCTCTTCCTCCCAGCATTCTGTTCTGTTTACTTCTCCCACCTATCACGGCAAGCAGCTTTTTTATTTAATTAACCAATGACCTTCCTCCATCATTTTACCTTTTTTTAAAACCATTTACTTCTTTTTGTAACTGTCTATATTCTTTTTCTTCTCTCTTCCAAGCATACATACATTTATTCAACACTGTAACCCATTTAGGGGTCTTTTCCATCTGGATTTGACTTTATTGCATATCTGTAATTCTTTACTGTCCAGGAGCACTTCTTAAAACGCTAAGTGCTTCTTAAAAACTTAAGCTGAGGCCTCACTAAGGTATATATGGAACTTCTCGCTTGTTTTGGACAGTCTAACATAGTAGAAGTCTGTTCACTGCCTCTGCAAACCATGCACATTGCCCCAGTTCCAAGTATGCAGGGGGGTCTATGTTGAGCCACTAAACAGTTGCAGCATTCTGCTCACAAAACCCATTTAAATTCTGAGTCTCCTAAAAGAGCCAGAGGTTACACTGGCAACAAGGCCCAGAAAGCCAGCATTTCAAAAACAGCATGGCTTTTTTTTCTGGTATAGCTGAATCAGGAAAACCTCTCTTAAAGGAGTTGTGGCACACTGCCAGCAAACAGCAAGACGTTATATTTTTGTGTCTAGAATTTCTTTTCAAGCCGTCTCAGGTTTTAAGTGAATTTTAGTCAATCATGTTAGTGCAATCTGTTGTAATGAGGCCACTTGTTTGTTTCCCAACTGCCCAGCCCCCAAATAATCAGACAGAAACTGTACTAATTAAGTCACTGCTTGACCCATTAGCTCTAGCTTCTTAATTGCTAACTCTTACATCTTAATTTAACCCATCTCCATTAATCTGTGTATTGCCATGTAGCTGTGGCTTACCAGGTAAAGTTCCTTCTAGCTCCAGTGGGGCTACATAGCTTCTCACTAACTATCCTTTCTCCCAGCATTCAGTTTAGTTTTCCTGCCTAGTTCTGCTCTACCCTCTCATAGACCCAAAACAGTTTGTTTATTAACCAATGGTATTCACAGCATACAGAGGGGAAGTCCTCATCAGTGCCCAATGTATCTGTTCATTTATTTTATTTTCCTTTTAAGGCTAGGTTTCACTATATAGCTCTAACTGGCCTAGAATTAGACATGTAGATAAGACTGGCCTTCAACTTATAATAATACCCCTACCATTGCTTCCAGGAAAGTGGAATTAAAAGCATGTACTACAGAAGGCCTTGCTAGTACATTTTAGTTTAATGGCATTCTTTTATAATTGAACCAGTCTTTTCAGCATTCCATTGGAGTAAATGAAGTTTTATTGTACCTAATAACTTAATTCCAATCTTAGATCTTTTTTTTCTGTAAAAACCTGAGTAAAATATTAATCCTTAAACACAGATTTTAACTAAAAACCAACATGCAGTATTGGCATCTCCATTTTTATGATCTATGTGTTTCTCTTTCCTCTGCCCTTAGTAAACATTGATGTTGCATTCACCCCAATCAGTATTTAGTGCTTCTGTTCAATTTATCTTATTTATTGATCTAAGCAGAAAATCAATATCGTCTTCATTTGCTGTCCTGTCTAATATAGGAAAATCTGAATCCATAGGAACAATATACCCATGTTTTACCTGAAGTCCTTTTTAGAACCAAGTCCTAATCCAGTGGCAACCATCTACTTAAGAATGGAGACTGAGTTTAATTAGTATCCTAGCCAAAGTTTGCTCCCTAGTACTTACTGAGTACTAACAGATGTATTAAGTTTCCATTCAAAATATGTTAGCATCAGGGGTATGCTTCCTCTTACAGGACCACTTATGTCAATGCATAGTGAGGTCAGATATCTGTGAGAGGCTTGCAAAACATGACCTAAAATACTGCTGTAGGGCCATTTGCTTCCCTACACCCGAGACATCTATGCAGACTCAAGTCTGTGCTTGTTACTGGGGTTACAAGGTACTAGACAAACCTTGGATTCTGATGTTAGTTCCTCTCCGATTGGCAGACTGGAGGCAAGCTGTCTACCCTTTCTTGAAAGCCTGTTTACTCACCTATAAACCACGAATGACAATATTGTACTATCCTGGGGTTTGTTGGCAGAATCACAGAGAATACTGAGGAAACTCTCAGCAGGATTCCTGGGCTCCTATTGTGATGTGATTGCTACCATTTGGCCTTTTCTTTTGTTTTCTTTTCTTTTGTAATTGTAATGTGGTGTCACTGTCTTTTTAAGAAGAGGTATTTACAATTTTTTTTGTCACTATCCAGTGCCAATTAACACTCACTTGTCTCTGCCACTTACCCCCTCCACACACACCTTTTTTCTTTTTGCACAGGATTGTTATGAAGAATAAGAATAAAACTGTACTGCACACTGTGCTCAGAGGAAGGAGAATCATGCCTTTTTTTGTCTAGAAACCTCCATGCAAATGTCTAGATTCTGAGCAGTGCCTGCAGGGTGTCAGGTCGGCTGGAGTTGCTTTCCTGTGGGTGTATATACTTCCAGGCACCGGAGAACAAACAGGCAGGCCATTTTAGGCACAGCACCCAGTGAGCTGGGAATGCTGAGAGCATTTCTGGGAGAATAGGGTTTCCACAGCACTTCCAGGGAAGATCTCTCCAGGTATCTGCAAATCAGAAAGAGTGCATCTGGGGGTGGGCTTTGGGAAGAGAAAGAGATTACAGGCCTAAGAAGGAAATTGTTGAGGCTTGGCAATGGATGGGTTTGGCCCATGGGGTAAGTAGAAGCAATTACTAAAATAAGGAAAGTGGTGAAATAGGCTAAGGGGTAAAGAAGGCAATATGCAATAACAACACAATAGTCACTTGTCACGACATTCCCGGCATCTTCTGGGAATGCGGGTGATGTTAACCCCACATTTCACAAGTACATGGGCTGAAGCCAGAGGAGACAGTGGCTTCCTCAAGTCCTTCAAGTCCTGAACAAATGACTAAAATGCCTATTTAATATACACAAGAGGACCTGACCTCCAGGTTCTCCCAGCATTACTCGGTCCTTACGTATTACAGTGTATGGCTGTCATACCCTGTACCCTGAACTCTCCAGTCCAGGGGCTGGGCTGCCCTTTCCCCAGAGTCTTTTCCCCATATTATCCAGACATTTTGGTTACCCACCCCCTTTGTACCTTTGGCCTCCTGGCTGCTGCACCTGGTTCTCTGTCTCTCTCTCTCTCTTCCCCTCCCCCTCTCCCCATACAGTCCAGCTCAGCAGTCAGAAGCATTCTATGCTCTCACACCTGTCTATGTCACTGTCTCTATGTCCATGTCTCTAATGTGCTCACCCTTTCATCTGCAATTGACTTTCCCCTCCACTGAATGGAGTAGCCGTCGGTCCTTCCCTTTCTCCTCCTTTTACTTCTTCTTGTCATTCAAGGGTCACAGAGGGTAGAATCAGAATCATATAGCACCTCTCACTTCAGGGAGGGCAGCATCGTGCACACAAGTAACTCTTCCAAACTCTCCATCGGAGCTCCACTGTACTTCAGAAAAGGATGCAACTGCCAGACATCTTTAATAAAAGATTGGCTCATTTAATTGAATAACTCTGAAGGAGACAACAAAGTAGCCACAAAATTCCCGTGTTTGAAGTGAGGGAGGTTGTCTTCAAATATCCTTGGACTCCTTTTAGGAAGAAAAAGTACATAAAAATCCATGTAGTTTGCTGTGGGTATTCATGTATGTGAGCATGTGTATGGAGCCTGTATTCTTAAGGAACTTATTAGTAAAATAGAAAATATATACCTTTGAACAGTTTATATTCTAATATGAAAATACAGAAACAAGTAATAATTATAATAAATTTGCTGTGTTAGTTATTAAATAATGACTTGTACATAAAGCTTGTAAAGATGATTGAGATAGCTAGAGGATGGTGACCGATTGCTTGCCAGGTAAAATGCTCAGTGCCAAGTTGAATTCAAATTTCAGACAAGCAACAAATTGTCATATTTGAGACATGTCTATACCAAAAGAGTGACCCATGTTGAATTGAATGCACTGTATTTTTGTCTGGTTAACCTGACATATTTGATATTTGGTTCACATTCACTTAAATTCCAAAGGTGACTACAGCCATGAGGCTATCAATGGAAAGAGCATTCAAGCTTGGATCAATGAGAGCAGAAGGCAATTGAAGGTCTCTCTGGGAGGTGGGATCAATGGACTTGTTTTCATTTTCCTTTCAGTTAGTCTAAACACTCTCAACAGCAATGTATTACTTTTATTAAAAAATAGATTAAAGCTCACTGAGCTGGATGCTATGCATTGTGGTCTGATGGGGACTGACACAGTCACACCTGCTTTCTTTCCTTCGTATTTTCTCTCTCATTCGTAAACCTTTGGGCAAATTCTCTGGCTTCAGCTGCTACCCCTCAGCATATATGTGCATACACACACGTGTGTGTGTACAAATAAGTATGTATGTATGAGGTGAGCATGTATGTATGCATATATGCACGTGTCCACATGTGTGTACAATTTATATTATGTAACATTGTACTTTGACTTGCAGTGGAGTTATATCCCAGTAACCCATTGGTTGTTAAAATAATTAAGTAATATCTGCATTTAACACACCCATCTTCTTAATGAACACCCCCACTGTATTCTGTAGATCTCTCTTTGTCCCTCCATGCATGCTCTTGGGGCTGAGTGAGCGTTTTGGTTCACTTACTGCCCGGCACCTAAGGAGATGGTTGTTCTGTGTGCCACTAGTCAGGTTGGAAGTTGGAGGTGTAGTTCTGATGGGATACACAGCATTTTCCATCATACAGGTGGAAACTCTGGTGAGTCAGACGGTGTTTATAGTGTGCCCATTCATAATACAGCTAGATCTTCTAGCTCCTCTCTTCAGGCCCCAGTGCCCAACTTTTATTTCGATGATGTCATGTGACCCATGGGACTCCAGTGTCCTCAGGGCCTGCTTGCATCCATACCTAAGTCCCCAAGGCACGTGTTTGTTATGGGACCTTGCATACTCCTGTGACTTGCTATGCTATTGTTTCTTCATCTACAAACCGAGAAGGGTATAGCCGTTACTTCACACTACTGTGGCAAAGTGTGCATGGCAAGGGCCCTCACTCTTTGAAGCATGGTAAGCTCTCAGTAAACATTGTTGTCAGCTTACTGTCATTGCCCCCACTCTAATAGGAGCTGCAAACCAGGTATAGTGACCAAGCACATCAAAACAATGGAACAGGCATTGAGTGAAAACCTGTTGAACCACACAAAGCAAGCTATCTTAGCCCCAAAGATCCAGCATCCAGCTGATTATTCTTCAACAGAAAATTCACTACCTGGAG
Source organism: Microtus ochrogaster (assembly GCF_000317375.1). Lineage (NCBI taxonomy): Eukaryota > Metazoa > Chordata > Mammalia > Rodentia > Cricetidae > Microtus > Microtus ochrogaster. Next base: position 4,573,665 of record NC_022016.1, read on the forward strand.
TTCATAGGTAACACCACTCAAAACTTTCTAATTGCACATCCATGTGTCTGTAGCACATCAGCTACTTTTAACAAAACAAGCTGAACAGTCAGCATCTCAGAAACGTCAGGAATAGACATTTGCATTCTAATCACTTAGCTTTGCTGTCTCCAAGAGGTCTGCAGAATTGTTTCTAGATGAAGTGCTGGGAAATCTAGCTGGGAGCCAAATTCTTTCTGTGCAAACCCCCATATCACTGCCATCCGATGGAACTGGAGGCCAGGGATGCAAGCCAAACCACAAACAAAATGAATGATGCATTCTCCTTATTGGAGCAGCTAGCACAGTGGGTCACACATTATCTCTGCACTCATCACCCTGAAGGAGGTTACGCCCCCTTCTTGGAATCACTGCTTCCATGCATGCAAAAATGACAGTCTTCTTACGACCCATGAGATCAAGTGGTACAGTGGAAGTTTCTTTCTCTTTTGACCTCTTTCACCATTAATGTCATTGCTATCTTCCCATTTTTCAGAAAACTGAAGCCCAGAGGACTGAAGTGACTTGCTCACAACCATACTACATTATCAGAAACTTAATTTCGCTGTTTCTATGCCAATGAGTCGTTTTACAGTTTTATATTTAAATGTGAAGAGAGCAATCAGTGATATCCTGTTGGCTTCTGTGTATGAAGCTCAGATACACACAGTGCTAGGGAAAGTGGATTCTCTTGATTGTATCATATAACAACCAGAAGATTTCCTGTAACTACCATGTTGAGCTATCACTAGCAATTTGAAATGTTTATGTGAGTTCCTGGCGGCCAATCATCTGGGTGGCAGGTGCAGTTAGAAGCAGGGAATAAGAAGGGAGCTTATTTATAAAGGGCCGGATGAGCTTGTCAGTCAACTCAAGAAATGTAACTGTGGAGGAACAGGAAATTAATGATTGTCCCCCAGGCAGTCCAATACAGGGGGTATGATTTGCTAGCTGTCAGCACATTCTTCACCCCTCCCCGCCTGCTTGCCAGTTATTTCTGTCAATAGGAAGCACAGTTCAATATCTCTGAAATGTTGATCAATACATGCAGTGCTTGGTGGTTGAAATGAGTTTCAGCATTGTCTGGAAAAGGAGGGAGAATTAGATTCCTTTACCTCCCCACTTCCTCTTCTTCTCTTTCTTTTATCTTCCCCAAATGTTTATTCCACCAGCCACAAGTCAGACTCTGTGCATCCCTGAGGATGCACAAATAAATTAGAAGGAATCTTGTGATCCAACAGCATCCTCTTGTGTAGTAGGATGTGCCTCGGAGGGATGTATCAGGAGACATAGAAGGTTGGTGATGGTTCAGTCTACATGGTGTGGGTGAAGGGAGGGCTTCTGGCTTCATAAAGGAAATAATAATTAAGGCTGACCCTGGTATTGAATAGCAGTACAGAAGTTTCCCAAACAGACACATACAGGCTCTCTCTCTCTCTCTCTCTCT
>NC_022016.1:4575229-4582288 GCF_000317375.1 Microtus ochrogaster
CACACACACACACACACACACACACACGAGAGAGGAAAAGGGGAGAGAGACCTGATATCTCCTATGTTGTCTGCTCATCATTTTGCTTTTATTTTCTTTCTTTTCTTCTTCAGGAATAATAGACTTCTTAACATTTTAGTAGATTTTTGTTATTTTTAATATGCATGCATGCGTGTGTATATATACACACATGCACATACCACTGCATGTATGTAGAAGTCTGAAGACAAGTTTCAGAAATGTCATGTTCTCTCCTTACACCATAAATTTTGGACTCTGCCTGGTGGTACTGGCACACACCTTTAATCCTAGCACTCAGGAGGCAGAAGCAGGTGGACAGACTCCAAAGTTACAGAAAAACCCTGCCTCAGAAAAAAAAATTAGGACTCACACTCAGGTCTTGGCAGCAAGTTCCATTATCTGCTTAGTCATCTCTTAGGCTCTGCAGTAGAGTGTTAAAGAAACATTTTTACTACATTTTATTTCTTTAGTTTATATGTATGTGTTGACAGAAGTTTCTGTCCCACATGGTCCTTCAGTCCCAAAGAAACACACAGAGCTCTACATTAATCATAAACTGGTTGGCCTATTAGCTCAGGCTTCTTATTAACTCTTACATCTTTAATTAACCCATAATTTTTGTCTGTGTTAGCCACATGGCTTGGTACCTTTTATCAGTGAAGCATTCTCATCTTGCTTCCTCTGTGTCTGGCTTCCTCTGTGACGACTACAGACTGACTCTTCTCTCTTCCCAGAATTCTCCTGTTCTTGTCACCCCACCTCTACTTCCTGCCTAGCTATCGGCCAATCAGCGTTTTATTAAAACAGTACAACTGACAAATCTTTACAAAGTGCAAGACCATTGTCCCACAGCATGTGCGTGTGAGAGAGCATAGCAAGCTGCACATGGGCGCTCAGAGGACACTGTGGAGGAGTTGCCTTCTCCTTGTTCCACATGAGGGTCCTGGGGATAGAACTCAGGTTGTCAGTCCTGGGAGCAGGCACCTTCACCCACTGATACGTTTCAGTACTGTTACTTTTGCAGCAGTGCAGATAGAAATGCAAGTGATATATCCTGACAAATCCTCCCTTATCAAATGGGAACCATTTTCTGAGGATCTGCCTTGTGCCAGTGCTATCACCAGGTGGCCCTTAACAACAAGCTGCCTCTGCCCCCATCTGATATATCTATACATTGCAGACACTAAATCCATACATTTGCTTTATACTAATAGTTGGACACTTAATATATGCCACTGAAAATCACCTCATGCTCAATGGTAAACAATGCTGTTACTTTTTCACATAAATAATTTGATCTATCTGTCATCTGTACCTAGAAGTCAGAATTATTATCCTTTATACATTTTATTCCTTGTTCAATCAAAACTTCCCATTGCCTTTGCTTTCTAGCTATAATCAAGCCCAGAGTCCGTACTATCACCTCTGAAACCCTCTGGTTTTGACTCCTGCTTCTCTTTCATGGGTCTACCCAACTTCTGCCCATGGGCCGTTGCATCTTCCTTTTGTTCTGCCTGTTAACAAGCTCTTTACCAGCCTGGTTGTTTGCAGCATTTCCAGGCTGCCTCTGCTTAGAAGCCCTCTCCTCGGGGGTCCTCCTCTGTCATTCAGAGTTCAGTACCTTGTTGGCATCTAGTAGCCATTGAATTTCTCATGCAAGTTGATTTATATGCTTTCCCAATTTAATCTATTCAGCAGCCTTATGAATTAGGCATAACATCCCCATATTCAGGCAAGGAATTTAGAACATAATTAACAATAACAACACCAACAGCAGCAATTTTCTGAGCACTTGCTCTGTGCCAAATGCTACAGTAACCGCTCCATGATCATTATGCCATTTGATTATCTCTGTGGCCCTACAACTTGATGACATATTGAGGGGGCTTTCCCAGACCACCTTAGGAAGACAGCACACTCTGCCCCAGCTGTCCTTAGCGCCATCTGTCATACTAACTATTTGAGGCTACCTAACTCCCTAATCCTTCACCGCCTGAAAGCAGCCCCTCTCACTATCTTGTAAACATCATGGGGAGGAGCACTGTCTTACTGCTGCCTTCCCTACACCCAGAACAATCCAAACAGGAGATAGAGCCCAGTTAAATCACTTTTTTATGATGTGGGAGTGTCATTAATCTGTTGCTTTCATTGGTTAATTAATAAAGAAACTGCTTGGCCTTTGATAGGCCAGCCCTTAGGTGGGTGGAGTAGACAGAACAGAATTCTGAGAGAAAGAAAGCCGAGTCAGGCAGTCGCCATAGCTCTCCTCTCCAAGATGGCTGCAGGTTAAGATCTTCCAGTAAGCTACCACCTCGTGATGCTACGCACATTATTAGAGATGGGTTAATCAAGATGTGAGTATTAGCCAGTAAGAGGCTAGAGCTAATGGGCCAAGCAGTGTTTAAAAGAATACAATTTGTGTGTTGTTATTTCCGGGGCTAAGCTAGCCATGTGGGATCTGGGCAGAACGTAGCCTACCTCTCCCTACTACATTTTTAAAACTATTCTCTGAAGTCTTCTCTTACTAAGGAGGCAGGGAGGGAGAGAAGGAGAAAGGGAGGGATGAAGGAAAGAAGGCAGAAGGAAGAAAAGAAGGAAGGAAAAAAGGAAGGAAGGAAGGAAGGAAGGAAGGAAGGAAGGAAGGAAGGAAGGAAGGAAGCAAGGAAGGAAGAAAACTAACCGCATAGTACTTGGCAGGTGGAGGCAAGAGTATTGGGAGTTGAAGGCCAGCTGTTTATAGAGAAAGTTCAAGGCCAGCCTGGACTAATGAGACCCTTTTCCAATGTTTTTTTATAAAAATGTAATTGTAGTAGTTGTCAGTTCTAAAGTCATACGTGCATAGGTGTATTTCAAATACTTCCGTGGCATGACTGTCCACTGTGCCATCCCCTACTTATTTCCCCCCTAGCAGCCACAGGCAAAGGCTGCCTGACTTAGAACCAGACCAGCAGATCATCTCTAGGGCAAATTATTGTATGGATCCTGGTCCTGCAGATCTCTCTGATGAAACATCTGGTCACGACTGGTCTTTCCCCTGCTCCGTAGTCTACATTCTCATATATTGAAGAACTGAGAAGCTCACCATCCCTTTGATATTAAAATAAACTAACATTCTTTATATTCTCATGCAAACGTGGAGCTAATTATAGTAACATGTCTGCGGTAACGGTGCACACTGAGGAGATGTCTTCAGGGAATGAATGAATGAACAAACAAGGGAGTAATAGACATGCCCTGCTCTGAATGAGTAGCAGTGAGCCTTGGTGAAAATAGAAAATCCAACTCGAGCAGTGGTGGTGATCGTCTTTAATCCCAGCTCTTGGGAGTTCAAGAGCAGCTTGGTCTATAAAAGCTAGTTCCAGGATAGGCTCCAAGGCTACAGAGAAACCCTGTCTATGAAAATCAACAAAGGGGGAAAAAAGAAAATCGAAAAATTGACTCAGAGGATGGATGTTTGTTGACTTGATAGTGTCCTGTCTCAGTTGCCATTTGAGTCCCCACCGTTGATCAGTGTTTGACTGAACTGGGAGATGGAACTTTAAAGAGCTAATTAAGGTTAAACGAGGCCATTGGAGTGGGGCCTGATCTGATCTTACTGGTGTAATTATGAAAGCAGGAACTCAGAGGCAGGCATGCACACAGATGGACCACAGCAGTATAAAGGCAATGATCAGGGTGTTTCTTAGGAGTAAACAACCACCAGAACCTGTGAGACCTGCTGTGGTATGAAGAGAAGGTTAGAGCACAGGGGAAATATTTGTGGGTGGAGAGACGACTTAGGAGGAAATTAGCCTGTTTCTGCCTTGGCCGTGAACTTCAAGACCTCATAGGACGTAAGGTTCCACTGTGTAAGCCTACTGTAAAATGCTCTAGCAACTTTCCAAGATCATCCTTGGCTGCAGGTGAGAAAAGCCAAAATCTGCCTCTCTGAGATTCCAGGTCCAATGCTTCTTCCAGGATTCTGTGGCTCCTGAGCAGCCCGGTTTCCCTGCCCTTCAGGAGCAGAAAGCTTGTATTTCCCCTCTACTTTCCCCATGTCATCTGAGATCAAGAAAGGAGCACACCATCTGCTCACTGCTTGTCTCCCTCAGGTGGCAGAAGACAGACATCAGCCTTGTCTGACCACATAAAGCTCAGTGTCCTTTCCTTATACAATGTGCCCAGAAGCCCACTTGGTGACAACACTTGGGCTATGGCTACCTCAAATCTGAACACCTTGACGTGTTTCTTTTGTGATTTATAGATGGTCCTGTTAGTGTGATCTTTCCATGTAGAAACCTCCAATAGGGGATCTGTGACATCAGGAAACAAACCAAAATTTGACCACATAGATTCATATGCCAAGGACTGTATGGTGGTTCAGTGCTTGCCTTATAAGCAAAATGAAGACAGATTCTTGACTGTTAAATTTGTACAGACATAATTTAATAAATGGGGATGAGAATTATAATAAACCCAATGAGGTGATAGTATTATAAGGATAATATAGGAATTAACATAAGAGCTGTACATGGGGCATATTCTTGTCTACATATATCAATCTCAGCTACTACTATCAATTTCTTAGACTATATTTTTGTACTATATGTGTATATATGTTCATCCCTGGGTAATTTGCTAGTGCTTTTTCTAAAATTGATATTACAGGATAAAACTTTCCATATTATCAGCTAGATATGAAAATGATAATTTTAAAATTTCATGTAGCATCCTACTGTATGAATAATACATGTTATCATAATCATTCTTCACTGTTGGGTATATGGGTCGCTTCCATTTTTGCCAATCATGTGATTTCACATGCATTGTGGAAATCTACACTCTGGTCTTCATGCTCGCTAACCACTTAGCAATCTTCCCAATGCAGACTGTTTCTGTTTTTAAACTCGTTTTGGGCAACATTGTGATGAACATCTATGTTTTAATCTCCACCTATGTTACTGATTTTTCCTGTAAAATTTATGACTACAATCACTTGAACAAAATGTAAGAACAAACTACAGAAGCCTTGATGCATTAGGCAAGATTGCTTTCCATAAATTTTGGCAAGTTATTACCCCACAAGTAGAAGGGGAATATTGCATTTCACTATACCCCATCAGTGTTGAGAATTATCATGTGACACAAATATTTTCCTACTTGATTGATGAAAACCAAGAGTATCTTGTCAAAGAGAGGCACACTAAGACTTAGGCAAGCTTTTAGAGATCCATTTACCTCAAGGTTCTCATTTCTCCAATGCCATTTTCTTTACAATCCAATCTTGTTTGCCAGTCATTACACTACTTTGCATTGGGTGGCTACTTTTGGTCCTTGATCCTTTGTACTTTTCCTACTTTTCTTCCTCAACTCATTTTCTTTCCTCCCCTTCCCTCAGTGTCATCTTAAAGTAACACAGTCATTTTGTTTAGGTAAATGTATACATGCCTACAGTTTAAATTTTAACCATAAAGTTATTAACACCTTTCTGAATCCATGATTCCTCTTGGTGAATTCTCTGACACTCGGTCCATCTTTTTCCTACTTTGAAAGACCATTGGCTTTGCTATCTCCAGAGACCACAGTCTTATGCACATCTGCATCTCTGGCTGTTCAGGGAATAAAGCAAAGAACAGTAGGTACTTAAGGAATAAAAGTTTATAGTGGTGGATGGAATGGTGGATGTATAGATGGATGAGTGGGTAGATGTATGGAAATTTATATAATTATTCCATTATGTCTAAATATATTAGCAATTATCTTTTAAGGTTTTGAATATGTAACAGTCTTATTGATAATCAGTGGACAATTAGCTGGTGATTTCCACCACATAAAAATCATTAAGTCATGTACAGATAACCCTGATGCTTTAGTGTAGTCAGAGCACTTATTTAGCAAATGAATGAGTTAACTAGTGTTTAATTACCATATCTTACTATCTAGTATTTTATTGTTCAATCCGCTTATCGACTGGGCACACACAGTCTTTCCCTGCCTGTGATTTCTATTTGATAGAATAAAGTTATTCCTGCAGGTGGAAATGACATGTATTTCACATAAGCTGAGTCTTTGGAGACACTGGGCTTTCTCATAACCTGTCAACACCATGCAGACAGCTGCCACCCTGCTGGGAACTGAGAAGAGCAGTAAAGGGGAATTTGCACTGGCCGGACATTCGATCTGAGCCTGGCAGGGAACGCATGTGGTACTCTCAGCCACTTCTCTCGTTTGTGTTTCCTTCCGGTCCTGTGGGTGGGAACTCAAATCTCCTTTGATAATTAAGGAAACCTGGATCAGTGAGACCAAGGGACCCAGCGAAGTCTAAATCGGATTTTCTGCTTGGCATGCTCAGTGTTTTCAAGAGCTAGGAGCTGCTCCTTTTACACAAGCATTTCTTTCATTTGTTCCAAGCACATTTGCAATGTTATCCCTTACCTACATTAATGTGCTGCTTAAGTCAGCCCTTTGCAGTTGTATGGCAAAAAAAAAAAAAATCTTTTTGCTCCATAAGTTTAGGCTCCCACAATGCATTCATATTTCTTTTGTCCTGAGTTTAAACCACTTTTCTGGAGGTCCAGCTCTGTCCTCCACCATCAGTCACTGCAAGCTGTGATGCCCCAGGAACCCCAGGATCTGATGAAGGGAACCATTTTCTTTCTCATGGACTCCATTACTCTTCTCTTGGATATATTGAGCAGGACTGGGGTGACTATGAGAACCCAATAAAATGATGTATCATTTGAAAATGATACAAAGCTACATACATGTAATGGGTCATGAAAACAGTGAGTGCTTCCAGATGCTAATATAACAGTTTGTCTCAAATGTGTCCGTCACTGGTTCATTTCTGTGTATCTGTAGCAGTGCCTTTCCATCTGAGCACAAGTTATATGAGGACACATACATACACACACATATAAAATATAATATATATATAATACATTATATATATATACATATATGTATATATGTATAAAATTTGAATTCAACTATGTATGTCTGTACATGTACTTACAGTTAAAAAACATTTTAAAAGCTAACCTACAGCCTTTCCTATAA
>NC_022016.1:4582388-4630855 GCF_000317375.1 Microtus ochrogaster
ATAAAATATTCTACACCTGCACAGACTTAGAGTGGGTGGAGAGACCAGCTAGGATAATATGAGTCAGGGAAACTTGCCTAGCAGTGGGAGAGACCAGCCAGGATAAGATGAACCAAGGAAACCTCCCGCGGGTATCCTCTTTGAAACCTTCAGTTCCTCACTTTGGGATCCAGTATCTTCTAGCAACACATCAAATCACAACACTTCCCCCAGGCTCTACCAGGAAGAGGGAGACCAAGCAACATCCTAAGCAGCAATCTAAAGGAATGTTAAGTTTCTTTTCACTCTTAATGACAGTGAGTTCTGGAGAATAGAAGGCACTTACTCATAATCACCATGATTGGGTAGCAGAATTCAAGTCTCAATAACAAATCCAGCATTTTCCCACTATTCCAGCATTCAACTAGCCTGATCAAAAAAAAAAAAAAAATAGAGTCCACAACAGGTTGCATAATTTCAAGATTATCCATATTTTTCTCCATCTCATACAGGGCTTTAGCCACCTCTCTTCCTGGGTTTTTGCAGAATTTCTCCCTTTGCACCCATGAAATCATCACCACAATCAAGATAAAAAGCATATAAATGACTCTTTGATTTCTGAGTGTTTTTTGGCTTTTCTGTGATTCTGTTTCATAGTAAGAATACTTAATGTGAGATCTAGGCTATTAAAATAAAAACAATACTTAGGACAGGCAATGGTGGTCCATGCCTTTAATCCAAGCACTCAGGGACACAGAGGCAGGTGAATCTCTGTGAGTTCAAAGACAGACTAGGCTACAGAGTGAGTTCCAGGACAGCCACTATACTGAGAAAGGCTGTTTCAAAATAACAAAAAACAAACAAAAAAGAAGGAAAAGAAAAAAATTCCTAGTATGCAATCTATCAGAATGAATTATGTTATCATGTCTCTCTGTGGTACAGCAGATCTCCAGAACTCAGTCATACATCAACACAAACAGCTCTCCATTATACAGGGTCATAAAAGGCAGAGGATTCAGCATGGATCTTTTTTCACTTTTATCTTGTATCCCACATAAACTACATTACTGTAATTTTCACAAGGGGGGGCATGAAAGTGAGGAAGGGCTTCAGTTCTATGAAGTTTCATGGTATTATTTAAAGCAAAATTTAAAGGGAATTTGAGAGGCAACACTTTCATATATTAACTCTTTAGTGATTTCTTACATTACTGTTCACCCATCCCTCCATTTATTTACTATTTCCAGAAATATTTGCTATCTCATAATGAGTGTTACTGGGCTGAATCCCATGAGAGAGTTATTTTCCTGCGTTTTCAAACTTTAAACCTGATGGACCCTACTACCTGTTTTCCTCCTTTTGCTACAAGTACACCTTCTGTAGGCTGGCTTGTCTACACTGGAATTGAATTGTGCACATTAAACCTAACTTGGTAACAGGATGGCACAGAAGTTCATGCCCTCATCTCACATAGAACTCTCTCTTCCTTGTCTCATCTCCTGTGCTCTCTCTTGGAATAGGATGCTGTGGAACAATCTTTGTATACTGTAAATATGTATTGTTCTTATTGTCAATAGAAAACTGATTGACTGGTGGCTAGGTAGGATTTTGGGGACAGAGAGAATGCTGAGAAGAAGAAGGGTGGAGTCAGAGGAGTTGCTAGCCAGATGGAAAGGAAGCAGGAATGCAGGAGATGCAAAAACCATGAGCCATGGAGTAGCAAATAGTTTAATATAAATGGGATGATTTAAGGTGTACAAGCTAGTTATTAATAAGCCTGAGCTATCAACCAACCATTTATAATTAATAATTAATCTCTGAGTGGTTATTTGGGAAGCAGATGACAGAACAGAGATGGCAGAGGTCCTGACAAAAACTCTGCCTACTGTAGGGTCTTACTGTGTGATCAAGATTGGCCTAGAATTCACTGTGTAGCTCAAATTGCTCTCAGACTTTTGGTCTTTCTTGCCTTAGCTTCCCAATTGCTGGGACTACTCGTGTACTACTCTGCCTGGGCTTTGGGCCTCAACACAGTCTCTGTGACTTGCACCAGCTCTCTCTTCTTCCAGTAGTAGCCTTGGGTTTTACATCTATGCAGTGGCTGTAAGTACTGCATGACATAATATGGGTAGAGAACTTGGTATCTTGGTTGTCCTGTGATCAACAGTGATATCATAGACTCAATGGTGAATAAGGTCATGGAGAATGAGATTAAAATGGGCTCGAATGGATGAAAGAAACATGTTGGAAAACAGTTCAGCATTTTTCACCATCATGGAAATGAAAATTAAAACTACTTAGAGATTCTCTCTTGTGTCAGAATGGCTATCAAGAAAATAAATGACAGAAAATGCCGGGAAGAATGTGGAAATAAATGAATGATTATTCACTACACTGCGTATATAAATTGGGGAAGCCAGTATGGAAATCAGCACGATGTTTTCTCAAAACAAAGAAGAAAAAAGCAATCTTAAAGAAAGAATCAAACTGTGACCCAGCTATGCCACGCCTGGGTATACACCCAAGGACTCGTGAGTCCGACCGCAGGGAGAGTGTTCTACTCACAATAGCAAGAAAATGGAATTAACATCACTGTCCATGAACAGACGAATGGATAATAAAAACATGGTCCATATGAAACTTTTAGAAAAATAAATGCAACCAGGCAGTGGCACACAATATTTTTAATCCTAGCACTCACAGTAAAGAAACAGGCAGATCTCTGAGTTTGAGGCCAGCCTGATCTACAGAGTGAATTCCAGGACAATCACAACTACACAGAGAAACCCTGTCTAGAGAAACAAAAAGAAACAAAACAAAACACAAAAGACAAATTGATGCAACCAACTGGAAACCATTGAGAGAAATAAGCCAGATCCAGAAAGACTAAAAGAACAATATTTTTATTATATTCAGAAACTAGATAAGTGTATGTATGAGTGTGTGTGTGTGTGTGTGTGTGTGTGTGTGTACACATATGTGTGTATGTGATGAAACTATTAACAGGACCATGAAAGATGAGAAGAGATTTTTAAGGGAGTTGGAGTAACAAGTAACAAGTTGTTGTAACAAGAAGGCAGAAGTAGGCTACTGAGGATGAGAAAGGGCTCAGTAAAAGAGTCAGGAGATTAAGCAAGAGGGTAGAGACACAGTTGTATAAGAATAATGTGTGATGAAAACAATGCTCTTAAAAACTAAGGGGGGGAGAGAGAGACAGACAGAGAAAATGAGAGGGGGAAGAGAAGTGAGAGAAAAAAAGGAAAGAATTAAATAACTAGACAAAGCAATGAGAATTTGTCAGCAGAGAAAATATGACGGTAGAGTAAATAAGAAGAAACTGGTTTTGGAGAGCTAAGGGGCCCTTTGCACCCCTTCCTCCAGCCACCCAGAACTTTTTCAGAAGGATGTCCCCATGACCCAGCAAAAGTCAGCTTTTCTTGGGCTCTAGCATCCACTGTGTGTCATTGGCAGTCCCTAGGAGAGAGGCTAGAGATGGTTACCCACTCCTGTGTTGATCTTGAGTACTGTTTGCCAGAATGTGGCAGAGGCCATGCTGGTTGGGACAGAAGCAGGAGCAGAGTCTTCTGACAGGCCCAAGTGAGGCAGGAGAGCAACAGAACTTGGGACCCAGTTAGATTGATGGACCTACCACTGTGAGCACCACGTTCTTCTGCGTGCACCTGCTCTCTCCGGGGTTCCCAACAGGCTCAGCAGAGGGAAAGTGAAGAGAAAAGAAGTGTTGCAATTGGATTAGGGGACAAAGCCCAACTGTGGGGGTGGACTCTACAGAGGATCTACTCTTATTCAAATAGCGTTCATTCAGGATATCAATAAGATTCCTGCTAAGGCATTTTGGAGCTGTCCAATAGAGCCTGACTTCAGGACAGCTCCAATTAACCTTGCTGAAGCTTGGAGGAAGTGATTTCAGCCTCAGTGTACAGAATAAAATAAAATAGTTTCCCCAGAGTTCCCCCACTTTGAGCATCGGTGTGCTCTCCCCTGTAAATTCATTTAGTCATTTTAGGGTTAGAGTGGAAAATGCTTCACAGCACACTTGCCTGGACCAATAGGCTTCCTGTTTTCAACGGCTTTAGTCATTGGCTCGCCACCAATTTCTGCAATCCTCCTGCCTTTGCTCTTCATGTTATGTCTCTGTGTATGCTGGTATTTAACATCAGGTCTTCCCTTCCCTTCTGCTTATTCTCTACCATTCTTTATCTTTATTCCCTATCACCATTGTCCTCTGATTTCTTGAGATCCATTGTATCTGTCCTACTCTAGGAAGGCTTCTCCACTCAGATCAGGAAGAAATCGTCACTTCTTTGTGAGGATATCCTGACCAGATTGTACACATCTATCTCTATGTGTTCCTTCAGTCTTTTTCAAAGGCTTTACCTGTGTTCTCCACCCTGGCTTGTGTGCTTCCCGAGGACACATCTAACATGGGGCATGACACCCAGAAAATGCTCAAAAATTTCCAAACTGTGTCTTTACCATGTTCCTTCCTCAGGACTAACTGTGGTGGCTGTAATAAAGTACCCCCCCCCAAAAAAAAAAACCAACAGAGGCAAGGGAGACAGGGACAAGGAGCTGCATCCTTGTACAGTGTCTTCCAGCCAGGTCCACAGCCACACTTTCAGAGAACACTGCAGTGACATTTACAAATGAGGAGACAGAAGTCAGGGGAGGGAGGTGACTTCTGCAATGACAAAACCCTGGGAAATTTTATAGTTTGCTTCACCATATCCCATGGGACTCTCTAGGATGTAATTATATTAGTGTGATCATAGCTGAGTTTTTTAATTTCCTGTCTCCTTCCTATCTGGACCCAAGCATCAGTTTATTTTCACCAAGTGACATGCATTTGGGGAAGAACCTTATCCAGCCAGGAGTCTCTTTAGGCTGTAGTCCTGAACCTGGAGGGCAGGATGGAGAGCCAAGAAATGACATAGGGAAATCACACAATTTCTGCTAACTCACAGTGAAATTTAGCATTCCTCCCTCCCAAACAGCAGCAACGAACATGGGTGTATTAGGAGCTTCTGTGCCTTTGTCACCAATGAAAATTACATAGAGCTTGATATCATATTTCATTTGTTGCAGATGCCTTAAAATATAGCTTATGCTCATAGCTACTTTGAATTTATGGTTATTATTGCATCTGGTACTGGATCTTTTAATTTGATGTGTCACTAAAGTAGCATATATATTATTTTGTTACAAGTGGTGTTTTTAAAAAAGATTTTGATAAATGATTTCTTTTAGAAGGCTTTTGTATTTGGCTCCATGCATGCAAAACAGGATTATAAGATGTGGGGGGCCTCAGGCTTTACTAGGCTGAGAAAGAATTCTAGATATTATTGCAAAAACATATGCAAGAAAATTCTCTGGACTTGAGTGCTTTGCAGGCTGCAGGGAAAGCCTGCTGTGGCTGGTAGTGGTCATCCCTAAATTGAAGTGAGTGCAGTGACCTCACTAAGTGCTTAGGTCTAGCACTTGCAGGGGGTTTTCATGTGCCCATCTGTTGATACATTCATTTATTCTGATTCAACTATTCATTGTGATTTTAAATCATTCTGATTTTAAGATGCTGTTTATGACATTGGTCAATGTGGAGCATGACACATCTTCTCCCTCCTTGCAATTGTCATTATCTCTGGATCTGCCTGGTAATGTCAGAATTAGGTATTATTGTCAACAGTTTCTGTAGGAAGAAGTGATGCTCACAAGGTTAATAAATGGCAGGGCTATGTTTTGAGCCCTCATCTTCTTCACAGTGATATTCTGGTATCTATTCCTATTTCACTGCTGATAGCTATAAGCTCCTTCATTTCCTCAGGTGTGATCATGCTTCTCCGTGGACAGACCGTGGACAGCTGAAAGCAGCTGACAATCTTTCTGAGGAGCCATAAAATATTATGGACAACTGGAACTGGAAAGACTCTTGAGATCACCCCATTAATGTGTGGAATGAGAGACCCAAAGATAGTGGCAGACACAGAGCTGAGGGAGACAGAGCTGGACTTAGATCCTGCACTTGTCACCCCAGGCTGGAGCTTTCCCTTCTGGGTAATGTAGGCTCATCTGCTGTCTAATGGGGGCTCTGCTGTCTGTCTGCCACCCCAGGCTCTATAAAACTTTCCACCTCCCAGCAGCTTGGAGCAATTACAGCTGGGGGAGGAGCTGGCTTTCTATGCAAGTCCTCCAGAAAAATGAGGCCTCCCACCACTGATGCTGCTATAATGAGCTCCTTTCTGGGAAGAGAGTCCTGGGGGGCAGTCTGTAACTCCATGTGGGTATTTCATAAATAAATAATCCCCAAGATTCAGTATTGTCACTGAACGTTGTTTTCTGTCTTTTCTTTTTTAAAAAATTATGGTGGGACTTTCAAAGAGAGGGAGAGAGGGAAGGGAGGGGAGGAAGAGAATTTCCATTACTGAGTAGTAAGAGCAAGTACAGGGAAGAAGAAAGATGGCCTTGGGCATGAGGTGCACACCACTGTCACTGTGAATGGTGGAGGTGGGAAAGACATCATAGGACACTTCTGAGGAAGCCCTTGTGGCTTATGACCATCAGGCCACAGGCTGAGTTGACTGTGGATGTCATAGTATTCAGGGAAACCTTCCCCTGGCTGCAACACCTTCACTCTACATGAGATCCGGATCTCTGCCGTATGCTCCTCTAGTGTGCAGTGTTTCAGAGCATCCACCATAGTTCATAATTCCATCCTTAGATACGTAATGGAGACACAGGCATGGAGAGAGATATGAAGACACAGTGGTAGGAAGTGCCCAAGCATAAGCCTAGGCTTAGGAACAGACATGCCTATTACTACAGAGACAGGTGCCTATATAGGGTCTGTCCCATTTAACAAACCTCAAACCAGAGCTGCCTGGCTCTTTGGTGTACATTTCAACTCCAGCCCACATGGTAAATGTGGGTAAATATTTATCTAGGGAACAAATACATTCTGAAACATGCTGGCTATCTGTGACGATCCCCATTTGAGCCTGGTTATGATGAGGACTTTAATAGCTTTTAACTCATTGTGTTCTGACCCACAGCCCTGTGAGTTGAATGCCTTTGTCTGTTTTACAGATGAGCAATTGGCATCATCATCCTTTTCCCTGTGTTCCCAAGGCCACATAGCTAATCAGCCTTGCCCATGTTCCACTCTGATCTTTTTTGCTATGTCCTTATATAGAAAGCAGCTGCAGCATGCTCTGTATACCAGGAATGTGAGTAAGGAGTCTCTTAGTATGCAGGAAGTTGCAAGCTACTAAAGACACAAGATGCTCACAGGAAGCTATGAGACCCCTCTGCTTAGCAATCCATTCTCTCCACCTAAATTAGTGCAAACTATAATTGCTAGAGGAAGAGGAACATGAAGTGTCATCTTTACACCACTCCCAGAATCACTGGATAAGAAAGAATCATAAAGACGAAACCAGGACACCAAGGATGCTGGAGTCAGACACACTCACATGATGAGCCTAGCTCCATCGTCTGGGTTCTCTGCTAATCTCCTCAGATATTAGAACTACTTGTGTGGACATATGCTTTTTATGTAAGAGTAAAACGGGCTAATAAGAGCACTCTATGGGATTAAAGCAAGAACTGAATGAGGTAGCTCACGTGAAATCAAAGTGCTCCTAGATTCCCGAAAGATGCCAGCCTCATTGTTATATGTTATGCTGTGAAACATTCTCTCCTGCCAAGGGTGATTCACCTCCACAGCAGTCACAGCAAATTCCTCTCTGTCTTAGTTACTTGTTGCATTACTATGAAGAGACACAATGACCAGGGAAACTCATAAAAGAAAGCATTTAATTGGGACTTGCTTACAGTTTCAGAGGGTGCACACATAACCATGATGGTGTGGCGCATGGTGGCACATAGGCAGTCATGATGCTGAAGCAGTAACTGGAGAGCTTATATCTTTTTTAATTAATTAAAACCTTATATTTACTTTAATCTTGATCACATTTGCCCTCCCTCCTCACCTCCTGCCCCCACATCCCCTCTACCTCTCATCTACTTCTCCTCTATCTCTGTTCAGAAAGATGCAGGGCTCCCATGGGTGTCAACAAAGCACAGCACTTCAAGTTGAGGAACAGGGAAACCAGTTCCCAAAAACTAGCTTAACCACCAGGTTAAGGTCCTGATCCTGCTTCTAGGAGCCCCCAAACAGATCAAGCTACACAGCTGACACACACATTCAGAGAGCTTAGGTAGGTCCCATTGTAGCTGTAGGTCCAGAATCCATTAGCTCCCATGAGCTCAGGTCACCTGTCTCTGTGGGTACCCCGTGATGATCTTGACCCCCTGGCTGGTGTGATCCCTCCTCTCTCTCTTCAGCAGAACGCCCAGACCTTGGCCCAGTGCTTGGCTGTGAATCTCTGCATCTGTATTAATTACTAAATAAAAGCTTTCTAATGACAACTAGAGTAATCACCAATCTAATTACAGGAGATGGCTAGTTTAAGATACACTTTTTGTTATAGCTAAGAATCTTAGCTGGGGTCATCCTTGTGGATTCCTGGGAATTTCATGGCACCAGGTTTCTCCCTAACCCCAAAATGGCACTCTCTATCAAGATATCTCCATTATGTTCTCCATTCATCCTGCCCCCAACCTGCCCAGCCCAAACCCTCCACCCCCATCCTTCCCCTGCCCCAAGTTTGCACAGGAAATCTCTTCTATTTCCCCTTTCCAGAGAAATCTATGCACCTCTCTTTGTGCCCTCCTTGTTACCTAGCCTCTCTGGAGCTGTGGATTATAACCTAGTTATCCTTTACTTTCCCTTATACCTAATATTCACTTATGAGTAAGTAAATACCATGATTGTCTTTCAGGGTCTGTGTTACCTCAGGATGATTTTTTTTTTCCTATTCTATCCATTTGCCTTCAAATTTCATGAAGTCATTATTTTTTTATAACTGAGTAATACTCCATTGTGTAAATATACCACATTTTCTTTATCCAATTTTCATTGAGGGGCATCTAGGTTATTTCCAGGTTCAGTCTATTATGAATAACACTGCTATGAACATAGTTAAGTAGATGTCCTTGTGATAGAATTGAGCATCCTTTGGGTATATATCGAAGATTGGTATAGCTGTGTCTTGAGGTATATTGATTC
This sequence comes from Microtus ochrogaster, assembly GCF_000317375.1. Lineage (NCBI taxonomy): Eukaryota > Metazoa > Chordata > Mammalia > Rodentia > Cricetidae > Microtus > Microtus ochrogaster. The sequence continues at coordinate 4,591,510 of NC_022016.1, forward strand.
CCAATTTTCAGAGAAACTGTTATATTGATTTCCAAAGTGTCTATAAAAGTTTGCATTCCCACCAACAGTGGAGAAGTATCCCCCTTATTCCACATTCTCTCCAACATAAGCTACCATTAGTGCTTTTTTTTTTTTTATCTTAACCATTCTGATAGGCATAAGATGGCATCTCAGAGCTGTTTTGATTTGCATTCCCCTGGTGGCTAAAGATGTTAGACAAATCTTTAAGTGTATCTTAGCCATTCGCGATTCTTCTGTTGAGAATTCACTGTTTAGATCCATACCCTATTTTTAATTGTATTTTTTGATGTTTTGATGTCTAGTTTCTTGAGTTTTTCATAGATTTTGGAAGCCCTCTGTCAGATGTGGAGTATAACCCACAAGCAGAGAAAGAGAGAGAGACAGGAGAGAGAGAAAGAGAGAGCCTTACATGGGCATTTGAACCCCCAACTACCCACTCCCATGAGACATACTTCCTTACAACTTCTAATCCTTCCCCAAACAGTTCTACCAATGAGGAACCAAGCATGCAAGTATGTAAGCCTTTAAGGGTCATTCTCATTTAAACCACCACATTATCCCTTCTCAGACTGTGTGCATTATCTTTGTTGCTTTTCCAACAAGCTAATCCTCAAGATGATGTCTCAGTCTCTTTTGTAAAGTGGGATGATTTATGATTTGCATGATTGTGTTTGGGATAGAGTATGTGGGTGGACACTCATAGTGCTGAAATTATTGTGTCTCCCATTGTGAATGCAAACAGTTATTATTACCAAGTGCTTGTCATAGTTGATGTTGCTATATTTTTTTACAAACTGTTCTCCCTCATCCTTAGCCTAAATAAGCTTTAGAAGTGCTGCAAGAATCCTTTCGTGAAGCCCACAGCTCCTACAATAAAGGCCAGGACTCATCAGTGCCTGACACAGACTCCCATAGCTTGTCTGCAGCCCCTGCTTTCTTGACAATCTAGTCTTTTTGCATCTCATGAGCATCCCCCTATCAGAGGATCCACCCTCTTCTACTCCAGGCCGAGTGTTGTTCATTTTGGTGCAACTCCATTTTCCGCTCTATCATTTTTTTTAATGGATTGCTACCCATCCTTGGTTTCCTGGGTTCAATATTGCTTTGTAGTTTTGCTGCCTCTAGTACATGCTATATCACATCCAGGAAACAGCCCAGTGCCCAGAATAAGTCAGATACCCAGGGAACACTTAACGTGGGTAAATGGATCACGTGATTACAGGCACTCCCTATTTCTTGCATGGGCTCCTCACACTTTTAAGGCATGATTTTTACAATGTCTACCATACTATGCATTACCAGCTGTTGATATTTACCCTATACTTGGCATTACCAAGTAGTTCAGACTCATTACTGAGATTCTTTTCCATGCATGCAAACTCAATTATCTGGATATTAGTAAGCCAATCTTTAATAAGAACCTGGAAGCTTGAAGTTAAGAGTCATGTTTTAAAAAAAAAATGAGAAACAGAAACAAATATATATATATATATATATATATATATATATATATATATATATCAGTTTCTCACCATTTTGTATTCTGCTGCAGGGCAGTCTGAGATTCCAGATGAAGCTTTTAAGATACAGTCTGAGACTACAGCAAGGGGTAATGAGAAAGAAAGGTGGGAGGAAAACTTGACTGCTCTCAAGTAGCTGTTGCATCTTGTTCCTTCACTGTAGCTCAGAAAGCAAAGTTTCAGAGAATGATTAGTGTGTGCCAGTGGGGGCATTGAGTCATACATTCACACTTCTCTGAGTGGCACAGACCTTTCCTGGCGTCTCTTAATGCCAGCCTGTAATATCTGTTCTCAGCTGCCCTGCCTAATGCTCACTCTGTGTGATGCAGAGGCTGAGGAGGTTAATGGCATCTGCCCAGTCAGGCTGGAGACTCGCCAAACCTGCTGGGGTCTGACTGACTCTGTTGTGAAGAGAGAGTTTTCCAGTGGGAAAAGGAGCCGAGTTAGGTTGTGAGGGCTACAAACACACTTGGAAATATGTAGACAATGTCTACACTTTTGCAAAGAAATCAAATTACAGAGAAGTTAAATAAAATCTAGAATCATTCTTAACCTAGTGCCTCCCATGCAGTAAGTACTCAAATATTTATTGAATGAATGAACATTGAGTGTGCTTTCAAGTTTGGAAAACACATTTGTATATATCAAGTTATTGTATTTTTATAACAGTCTAGAGTTAAAAGCAAAACAGACATAGCTCCCATTTTATAGATAAGAAAACAGGTTCAGAAGAAACTTCACATAGAAGAAAGAATGTGACTGTTGGAAGCAGGCAGCACTAAATTCAAGGTTTTTGTGCCCTCAATCTAACAGGATGATGTCTTAGCTCCTTCTTCTGCTGTAACAAAACATATAGGCTGGTTAGTTTGTAAAGAACAGAAATCTATTTCTCATAATCCCAGAGCTAGGAGGTCCATGATCAAAGTGCCAACAGGGTCATTGTCTGGTGAGAGTCTGGTCTTTGCTCCTAAGATGCCGTCTTGACGACTGTGTCCTCGGAAAGGCTGAGAAGTTACAACTCCATTTAACATGTGGTGGGGCAGTCAAAGGGCTTGAGTCTCCGCTATAGGGTGTCTGATTCTCCTTGCCTGATCTCCACCCTCTATCACCGTCACCCCCTGAAGGCCCTATGTATAAATTATGTTGTGTTATTAAATTTCAGCATGAACTTTGGATGCACTACAAACTTTCACATCTTAGAAGTTAGCGATTTATTTTTATTATTTTTTTGGGTTTTTTTTTGTTTTGTTTTTATGTTTTTTGAGACAGGGTTTCTCTGTATAGCTTTGGAGCCTGTCCCTGCGCTAGCTCTTGTAGACCAGGCTGGCCTAGAACTCACAGAGATCTGCCTCCCTCTGCCTCCTAATTGCTGGAATTAAAGGTGTGTGCCACCACTGCCCAATGTCCTTTAAAGAAGTGGGAATTACACGCAGACACAAGGAAGAAAGCCTTGCAATTCTCCTGTTACAAGATATTGGTAGAGCAATCAGGGTTCCCTGGAGGAGGCAGAAATCCTTAATAAATAAATAAATTTAAAAAAAAAAGATATTGGTAGATATCAGATTGTGAAGTTCCAAGCCAGGAAAAGGAGAGCTGGGAGTGGTCAGGAGGCCTCAGGAGTTATGAACAAACAAAGAAGGATTACCCCCATATGATGCTGAGGGACCAAGGCTCTGTCAATACTTCCATCTCCTCTGACTTAAAATCTCCACACCTGGGAGAGAATGGGTCCAGTTTACCCAGCTTGTCATATTTGATTTGCAGCTCTAGTGAAGAAACACAGTGCTCGGACCTTTCATTCCTGTGCTGGTTGATAGTGCTGCAGACCACACACCAAGGGGCTAGAAAACAATGTGGGAATTGCATAAAGAACAAACAGGCTTTTCCCATCCATCTTCCTTTAAGCCATAGAGGAACTGGACACTGATGTTTACTGCTTTAACTGCTATGGGAGCTCTAATCTGCCATCAACAACAATTTTTTGATGTTTAACTGTGGCATGGAAAAACTCCAGTGGATATGTGTGCACAGCGTTCCCCTGCCTGAGTGATCAGGGAAAGTGACAAACCTCACCTAAAATCTACTTCCTGCGGCTGTCCAATGGAAGGAAAAAATCTGTAGCTGACAGGGCTATTGGAAAATCACAAGGAACTGCACAGGAAGAGAAGTGACTTAGAATGTGCCCCAAATCATGAATTGGCAAGACGGCGGTGATTTTTTTCAAGGACTGGATTCCCATGCAGGTCTTCTGGTACCCTTATCCTACGCCTATCAGTGCAGCTTGCCTCTGTCTCTGGGGCACTCATCGAATGCTACTGGAGCAGCTCAGAAATACAGCAGACCCCGAGCCTAGACTCAGGCCAGCATGATGGATTGAGTCCTCAGGCTTTAGGGAGAAAAGGCAATGTGGTATCTGCCCTGGACTCCTTTTCTCTGTACGCTTAGCTGCTTCATTTCCTGTCTGGACATAATTGCTTCTCTTGGCTTAGCAAGAGCCGTGTGTCAGGCCTTTGTGTTCTAGGTAGTGCTCTGCATGTCTAACTGATGTTCATGCAGAATGGATCTTTTTAAGAGCTAGCAGTCTGCTCATCGGTAGTCTCCAGGTCCCACAGAAAGGCGGCATCTTCTGCTTACCTTTTTTGCTCCTCATTGTTTTTTCCCCTCTGTCAGTCTTTTATTTTCCACACTGTCTTTCACTTACCTCCCTGTCTTTCTGAATCTTTTCTTTATCCCTGCCTCTTCTCTTTCTAAGTATTTTCTTAGTCCTTTATTTCTCTTTCTCTTATTGTATCTCTATTTTTATCTCTGCCTTCATATACTTCTTCTGTCCCCATTTGACTGGCATTTAATCTCTGATGAACTCCTCCCTGTGTATGTATTGCCATCCCTGCTGGGATGTCTGCCTATCTCTCCATCTTCCTATCTATTTTCTACTTCTCTTTACTCATTTTGCTCTAAGACACTTTGTATCTGTGCCTCAGTTTCTCTCTTTCCCTAGCCATTTCTCCATACCTGTATCCTTTCTTGTTCTCATTTTCTCAAATCTCCTTTCTTCTGCTTATATCTCCTATTTGTCCTTGCCTTTTCTAATACCTCTGGTTGTGTCGGCATTTTAAAACTTTGTATCTTCCCAATATCTTCACCTCTTTCCATGCATCAAACATGACAAGTTTTCGAAGAACTTCATTTTATAACTGTTAAATCCCCCTCCCTATACTTGTCACCTATGTCCATCCTAAGTTAGGGTTAGTCACACAAGTTTGCTTATGTTATTTGCACTGTCTCTTTCTAAAGAACAACAAGAAGGACCTGGAATGGGAAAAAGGTTGGACCATGGAGCAACATGTACTACTTGTTTTTGTTTTTTTTTTTCTTGTTTTTTGTTTTTTCGAGACAGGGTTTCTCTGTGGCTTTGGAGCCTGTCCTGGAACTAGCTCTTGTAGACCAGGCTGGTCTCGAACTCACAGAGATCCGCCTGCCTCTGCCTCCCGAGTGCTGGGATTAAAGGCGTGCGCCACCACCGCCCGGCCAACATGTACTACTTGGATAGAATCTTTACAAAAGTACAGGTTTTGTGGAGCCTGAATCTGTTTTCTGGTGTTTTCTTTGTTTCATTTGAAAACACGTAGCCCATATTCTTCTAGGATCTGTTTGGGGAACTATATATGAATGAACAAATCCTAAACCATTTTTTCCAAAAAGCATACAGTTTCCCTAGTAGACAATGGAACTGGTAATGACAATTAATTATATCATAGATTTAAGCAGTGTACTCACAAGATAAAGGAATTCCATGTAGCGAGAAGAGAAGGCTCTATCAATAAGATAACAAATAGGTTTAGCCGTAAGGACTTGTCCAGGGCCATTGCTGTATCCCAGGACATAGATCAGGGTCTAGTGCATATTAACTTGCCAGTTAATAAACATGTAAAATATATGTATACATGTATGTATATATGAGTGAATGAATTAATGTATGAATTTAATCAGTTTCAAGGTACCTTGACATTTCATCAGGAAAAGAATTTGGAAATGTGTATCTCAGAAGGAAAATGTGGTTAAACATTCTGAGAAATGTGTTAGGATACAGGTTGTGAGATGATGCTCAAAATTGCAGATTTTACAGCATTTTGAACTTTAGAGTTTTGGATGGGCGCTGAATAAGCTAAGTCTATGCCGTCTACACTGCTCCCTACTCTTAAGTAGACAACACTTCTGGTTCCAAGCATTTTGGGACCACTCACTCTGCACATACTGATCCATCTTCTGTATTTTGGGCTGACTGTTCATCCTCCAGATGGAGCATAGGTGGTTGATGCCTTGACTTTCTTGTCCCATCAGCCAAAGGGAAATGCCTTGCCCAATAGTACCCCCTTGCTCAATTCCATTTTACAGTCCTTGCAATGGTCAGAGGATGTAGAAATGCAGAGGCCCAGATCTCTTATTATCATGTGGGATGTCAATAAAGATCCTCTCCCATCCCTGAGCTCCCCATGGGATTAGCTGAGCCTTTACTGTGGTTCTTTTACCAAATCCTGACTTGTTCTCTTTGTGCAGATGCATCTACCAAGAGGGGTCCACAATCATCCCCCTGTGTATAACTGCATTCCAGAATCTGTTTTTATGACAGCTGACTTAAAATTCATTTTTTAAGTAGCGAGAAGCAGGAAAAAAAGCAGTAGAAAATATGAGGATAAGGTAAAATGGTTGAATATCATATTACTTAGGGTTCTCTAAAGGAACAGAACTAATCAAATGAATGTATTATTAAATATATTTATATTAATAAATATACATTTCATAAAATACAAATAGAAACTTTTGCTTGTTTTTGACAATTATATATATATATATATGTGTGTGTGTGTATATATGTATGTATGTATATGTGCATATATAAACATTCAGCAAAAAGATTATGAAGAGCAATGGGGGCCAAGGAAGCATATATATATATGCATAAACATGAATATATATGTATATTTGATTTATTAAAATGTCTCACAGTCTGTAGTCCAGGTAGTCCAAAAATGGCTGTCTACAAAAGGGAGGTCCAAGAATCCTGTAGTTGTTCATTCCATGATGCTGGATGTCTCAACTGATCTTCAGTATATATAAGAATCTTGAATAAATAGACTCTAATATCAGTGAAGGAGTGGACTTGCCTGAGAGAGCTAGAGAGAGCTTGCAAAAAAAAAGCTTTCTTCTTCCATGTCCTTTATTCAAGTTGCCAGCAAAAGGTGTGGCCCAGTTTATAAGTCGGTATTCCCACTTCAGATAACTTAATTGAAAAAAAAATCCCACCCAGATGTTTGGGTGTTAATTAATTCCAGATGTACTCAAGGTGATAACTAAAATAAGCTATCACAAATAGGAATCCAGAAAAGGAATTATGAACACCCATGAGGGACAAGAAAAGAATTCTAGATACCTTGTGGAAGGACTGAGGAGTTACTGAACAAAAAATATCTAATAATAACTAGAGCCTGCCAAGTTCAGTGCCAATCAATATAGATACCAGACAGAAAAGAGTAAGATTAGAAAAATAAGTTGATTTTGGAAATTCAACCTGGAACTCCAGACTTGAACAGAGAAGGGCTGACACTCATCATTGCTAGTATCTGTCATCAGCTCTTTCTGCTATTATGATTTCTTTTCTCCATTCTGGGATCTCTGAACCACATCTCAATGAAAGAAGACACTGCCTTTCCCCACCAACAGTAAGGGCTTCTTAGTAATCATTGCATGTGTAGTAATCATTGTAGTAGCATTTTCTCGCTGGGACCACCAGCCTTAAGTAATGACATGCAAACTATTTATTAATTATGAAAGCTTAGCCTTAGCTTATGCTTGTTCCTAGCTAGTTTTCATAACTTAAATTAACCCATGTTTTAAGATCTATGTTCTTCCACATAACTTGTTACCTCATCTCTGTACTACCCATCCTGCTTCCTTCACATCTGGCTAGTGACCCTGCCATTGTTCTTCTCAGAGTTCTCTCTCTTCCAGGAAGTCCTGCTTATGCTCCCCTGCCTAACTATTGGCTGTTCAGGTTTTTATTATACCAATGACAGCAATACACCTTCACACAGTAAACAAGTATCCCACAACATTTCCCTCTTTTGTCTAAATAAAAAGGAACGTTTTAAATCTAACATAGTAAAACTATATACAATTAGAACAATTATCAAGTAAGAATTAAACTCACAATGTCCAGTCTGTTAGAATTTGGTATATTTGGAGAAAATATTCTATTTCTATTTTATATTGAGGAATATGAAGTTTTTACCTAAACTAATTTTTATTGTATCCTGTATTACCATCCTAAAAATACTTTTTCAGACCTCAAAATGCTTTCTTAGATAAACAACTTAAACTTTAATATCTTTTAACATTTATAAACTTTATGCCTCTTTTTAAAATTTCTTTGGTAATATCTAGTGTTCAACCACCATCAGAGACCCAAGAAGGATAAAATATTATCTGAGTAAACAGGAAGCACACAGCAAACAATTTCCAAAACTATAGAAAGGATAAAGACATCCGGCTGGTTGTACAGTCACCCAAGGTTCCTCTGCAACATTTGGGGCATCCACCTTTAACCTACAGGCCTAGAAAATATGATAGAATTTTCTGTGAAGGAAGAATTTTGAAAGAATCTCCTATCTTGTCTTGGCAAAGTTTGGCAGTCATTTATTTTGTTTCCTGATTGTCCAATTTGAACAGCATACTGTTAGCACTCAAAGCAAAGGCAGTTTCTTACCCAGTGCCTAGCTTTGAACAATGAAAGCATACTCCATATGGAGGTTGTTTAATGCCCGTCATCTTTTCTTTGAATTAAATAGATGCTGCCAGGAAGAGACATGTCTTACTGTTATGAAAAGTCTTATGTTATTAAAAACTCTTAAATGTCATATTCTGTATGTCTCTGAAGTATTTGAAGACAATCTGTCTATGTAAAATATATCTATGTTTGACTATGAAGACATGCCTAACATGACCACAAATCTGATTTTTAGATGACTAACAACTAACTGGTGTTGCTTTATTATCATAAATAGTTTGTAACAATGAGTTTCAAGGATTAAAATTTACATTACACTTTTAAATGAGCTATATACCTTAAACAAAAGTAGAACATGTATACAATATATCAAAAATAATTTTAAATTTGTATCAATATATAAAAATTTATACCTCTGTAAAATATTTGAGACCTGTAGTTACTTTTTTAGTTAGAAAGGAGATTCATTATCTACCCTTTTATTGTATCATTTCAAATGCCCCACTTTTCTCTTTGGAATGTGGTTCCTGAGTCTAATTCCCTTTTATAGTTTCCTTCATGACCATGACCAATAACACCTTGCAATCAACTCCCCTAAACAATGACAAACATCCATGAAATGACCATAAACCACCCACTGCACTTCTTGACAATGTGAGTGTTGTATTCTCTAGATTGTTTTTTGTTATCTGTGGGTGGTTGCACCTTTAGGGGTTCCTGACAAAATTGGAATAATGATTAAGTTCTGGGAGGGTTAGCTGAATTTTTTTTGTTTAATCTCTGTGTGATGGGGAAGTGTAGAGTTTTTCTAAAGTCATGGCTGGAATAGTCTGTGAGGCCAGACCATCACATCTAGCAGCCTTGAAATTTTTCCAGATGCAGAATTTTGTGGAAATGGCAACAGAAGCTGGGCTATTTGTCTTTACTGGTGTTTGTTCCTTTTTTTCTCTTTTTATTTTTGAAAACATATAAATTTTAAAGGTCTCTCTCTCTCACACACACACATATATCTGTTTTAGCACAAGTATGTAGTGTGCAGTGTGAACAAGTCAGTTAAAATGACTTTTTTGTTCTATGTTTGGGCAGGTAAAAGGCATTTGTCAACTTTATAAGTCTGTTTGGACCAAACTGTAAAATAAATATCAACATATGCATGTGATGGCATGTCATGAGGACTCTGTAGTCAAGAAGGTTTATCATCCAGTCTCAGAGTTGTTTCCATGTCAAGGGATCAGCACATATGTCACCTGTCTTTTATTCTTTCTTGGCTTTTTTTCTCATATCTTTAAGTAATATGGAATCTTGATTAATTTTGATGGAAACCATAGCTTTGTTACCTGTAAAAACAAAAGAACAACAACTCTCCTAATGCAACTCATTTCCCAACTTACATTCTAAAGCCAGGACATCTCTAAAGTACATAGACTTTTATTGGTGTTTGTTCCTTTTTTCTCTTTTTACTTTTGAAAACATATAAATTTTAAAGGTCTCTCTCTCACACACACACACATATATCAGTACATAGACTGATTTAATTCAACAGTCCCTTCCATAATCCAGTATCTCTCAGAAGCTGTCATTCTCTGTTCATTAACCACATAAAAATGAAAAATACACAAAGATTCTGGATTATGTATACTATTGTGTTTTCTTTGACTATTTTGACTGTTAATAAGCTAATTGCAGAGAAACATTTGATTGTGAGGGCTGGTAAGCTAAACCAACCTAAAGGTATCTTGACTTCAAAATTTGCATCTATGTTGCTTTGGAAAAGAAGTTCTGTTTCTGTTTCCAAAGATGAGAAGCTGTGGATTCCTTCTAAGCTAATATGGTTTGATCAGTAAGACCCTCTGAGAGGTCACAGATGTGACTGATAATTTAGGTGATTGGTCTAACATACAGAACAACTTCAAAGAAAATGGCTGAGACTATGCAGCCTCACAGACTACTACAGCCAACATTTAACCATAACTCTAAATTTTCTCAAGATCCCATAAGATCACTAACATCCCCAATCAGCAGGAAGTAGCAGACAAAACTATTCCCAAATTCCCCAAATATTGATTTTAAATGTTTGTTTTCATTTAAAGAGGGTAGGTTATAAATGGTAAATGGTCATAGTCAATCTCCTTCTAAAGAAAAAAGGGGGATATAGTATAGAAATTGTGAAAAATGCAATTATTAAATCTACTTTAATCCAAAAAAACAACTGTTAATCTCAAAATGCTTCTTATTGGTATATATTTTAGTATACTGATACAAGTTTGAGATCAATTTTGTTATACCATACATATATTTTTACTCTTGTTTAAGGTATTATGTTTATTCAGCTCATTTAAAAATGTAATGCATAGTCAAGCATGCAAATTAATAGTTTTCTATAATGCAGTCAAGCTTACAGTCATGTTAGTTATGTTTTCTAGATATGCAAAGATATATTTCAGATGGCTAGGTAATCTTCAAATACCTCAAAGAAATGTTTTTATAGCTTAGAATTCTTTGGACATGAGATATCTGCTCATGCAACACTAGTTACTTTAAGAGAATGATGGGCATCGAAGAAGCTCTTTACGGAATTTGCTTTCAAAATGACAAGGTTATTCATTTAGGCAAGAAAATGTTCTTGCCTGGACTGATTGACAATATTGTGTATAAACTGAATATACAGGACCCACAGAATATTACTGCTGAACTTACCAAAAGAAGGTGGGTCACTCCTGTTTTAGAAAAAGAGTTTCCCAAGATATTCTGAAGGACACAAAAGAAAGCAACTGACAAATTTGCCAAAAGAGGTAGGATAGTCCTTCAAATTTCCTGCTTCACTGAGAAATATACCCAAAACTCTAGACCTATAAGCTGAAGATGGATGTGCCAACATTACAGAAGAACTTTGAGTGTCTGCCCAGACAGCCAGATATCTCTGCCATTTCTAGAGTTTTGAAAGTTGCTTACAGTGCACTTCCTGGTTATTCAGGTATACTTCTGGGATCTTTGATGGAGTTGAAAACTTGATAGTTATAATTATAATTTTTCCTTAGTTGTGATAAAAGATAAATTAGATATTAAACTTTAGGCTCACAAAAAATAGAATAGATGATAGCGTATTTTCTCTTATTTTGTCAAATACAAAGAGATTAAATTTGTAACTGTAATTCTTGCTTGGTAAAAATTTTGTTATATGTAATTTTACAATGTTAAAGTTAAAACCTTCCTTGTTAATTGGACAGAAAAGGGGAGATGATGTGGCATGCTCTTCTTATGATGTGAATATGTCTTATTACCATTGATTAATAAAGAAGCAGATTTGGCCAATAGCCAGAAAGAATAGAGTCAGGTGAGAAATCCAAGCAAAGATAAAGGAAAAATTAAGGCAGAGTCAGGGAAATGCCAGCAGCCACTAGAGAAGCAAAATGTGAGGTGAAAAGCCATGGCCACGTAGCAATCCACAGAAAAATAAAAGTGGGTTAAATTAAGTTGCAAGAGCTAGTTAATCATAAGCCTGTGTCAATAGGTCAAACATTTTGTAACTAATATTGAGCCTCAGAGTAGTTATTCAGAAACTGGTGGGTGGGAGAGAACCTCCCATTATAAAATCATTCAATATTAAAGACCAAACTCCCTGTGCTATAATATTTCCTATCCTTAGTGGATTATTTTTTTTTGTTTTACTTTTTAAAAGATTTAATTTTATTATTTGTGAACTATTTATTTTCTTTTAGGACTGCCAATATCCTTTCCTTTTTCTTTCTTCAGTACCTAAGCACCTTTTAAAGCATATTGTACCTTTTTATTAGCTTTCTGTGTCTGGACCTGAATTTCTGTCTGTCTGCCACGTTCTCTGACTGTGTGAGCCAAGCTTTAAAGGGCCAGTCCAAAGGCTGCAAGTTCCACTTACATGGCACCTGTGGCTGGTTCCAACTCACAGGCAGAGGCTGGGAGCCACACCTCTGTGCAGTGCAAACTTCAGTCAGACTGAGATGCTATGAGACTAGAAAGCCACATCTGGCCCCTTGTCCGGAACTTTTCTTAACTTTATCAGGTCCTGTGTTTCGATATTCTAGTTCCATGCTGAGCACCGTATGTAGTAGCACTTTCTCATCAGGACCACCAACCTGCAAATAATGACTTGGGGACACTATTAATTATAAAATCTCAGCCTTAGCTTAAACTTGTTCCTAACTAATTTTTATAGCTTAAATTAACCCCCCTTTTAAAATCTACGTTCTTCCATATGTCTCATTACCTCATCTCTGTACTGCCCACCCAGTTTTCTCCACATCTGACTGGTGACTCCATTTTTTTCCCCTCAGAGTTCTCTCTCTGCCTGAAAGTCCCTCTTGTACTTTCTTGTCTAGCTATTGGCTGTTCAGCTTTTTACTACACCAATCACAGCAATACATCTTCACACAGAGTACAAATATTCCACAACAAACCGTGTCTACCCGAGTGCAAGCTCACTTCAGAGGAGCTCTTTATCCATAAAATAACAACCAAAACTTTTGTCTTTATTGCCCATATTATAGAATCCATCTTATGGAATACCATCATACTTGCGGCAGGTCTAGAAAGAACAGTCTCTTTGAGGAATCTCATTTGGAGAGAATCTCATGAACCTCCCAACTAGAGTTATTGACAGTTAACAGTACAAGCTGAAAGCAAAGGTTTGAAAACAATATTCTGGTGTTTGAGAGACAGAATCTTGAATTTTTGCTTGGCTCTCTTATTTATAGCCTGTACAATTTGTAGACAAATCCTACGACCTTTTGTGGCCACAGTTTTATAAATTGAATCATAGAGTTGCTGTACAGAGATTTCTAAAAATTGTACAAACATATGGTCAAGTGCTGAGTATTCTCGTGGATGCAATTTTCTTTCGTGGGGGTGGGATACGGGTGGAACTTGATGCAAACTTAGGTTCTATTATACTATAAGATTGGTGGTCCTTAGGAAAGAAAGTTTAGATTCCTAACACACAGCTCCTTTATTGATAACATGGAAATCTCATAACCAACCACCTTCCATAGTCATGTGGGTAAGTGAAAAAATATCTGAAGATGTAAATCTCTTTTTTTAAATAAAAGCAGGGTATAAGCAGTATGCTCATCACTGTTTTCTCCTTTAACCCTTTATTTGTTATTTTCCTAATTATAAATAAAATAAATAATGATTTCAAGAGTCTTAAATACATATTAATTAAAAAAAAACAGTGAAGCAGATGTCGCTGAGGTTTGACCATCCTCTTTTTTCCAAGGGAAGAAGCGATGCTGTCCACCTACTTTGAAACCATCAATGACCTGCTGTCCTCCTTTGGTCCAGTTCGTGACTGCTCAAGGAACAACGGGGGATGCACCCGCAACTTCAAGTGTGTGTCTGATCGCCAGGTGGACTCCTCAGGATGTGTGGTGAGTGGTCATTGCCGCATATACTGGGCCCCCTCTGCAAGAGGAGATAGGTGAAAGAGGATCATGGTGCTCAAAGCTACTGCTTCTGTGTCCTCCAATTGCCTGGCTTCTGGAGTTTCCTCTTCTGTGAACTGGGATGATGAAAGTTGCATATTAGAAATTTTAGAAAAAGGAAATGAGATAGTATAAATTAAGTGTCCTTCTTAAGAAGTTTTGGATTCTAGAAGCTTGTAATGCTTCTGATATTAAAACACAACCTGTCTTAGCTCTGTCAACATGGTGCAAGCAGGGGAATGTAAAAAGATGAAAATAGTGCTATGATTCTTTGGTGTGGTTTAGAAGATGTGACAGTTGAGACCCAAGATTAGTGATAGACTTCTTTGGGAAGTAGTATCAGAAATGGCTTTGCAAGCATGGATCAATTTGGTATTAAGAAAATGGTACAGATGTACAAAACAGGGGGTGAGGGTAAATGGAAGAGACCTTGTTTTTCATGGGATGTTAGTATCTAGTGTGAAATAACAACACAGGAGAAGGTAAGTGAAGATCCATGTCGTTTATTCTGAACTTGATAGTTTATTTTTTAAGAATGACGTAGGGTGGTTGTCCAAATTTTAACTTCTGGAGCTACAACTATAGAGGGGCACATGTATCATGAACTACAGGTTTTAAAAAGTAGATATGTGTGCATGTATGGATATGTGTACGTGTGTGCTGAAGTGGGTAGAGTCCAGACATACATTTGGAAAGCATTGCAATTGGCAGGCAGGCTCAGCCTGGCATCCAGCGCTCTTCATTTGGCTCCCGCCCAAGCCCTCCTTGCACATCGCTCCTCACTTGACTTCATTCCATGCTAGAGCCAAGTGGACCTGATTTGATGCTATTCTTTGAATACGCTGCTTGTTTAATGCTTCCTGACCTTCACTTATAATCAATTGTTCTGCCAGCCCTTGGAGCAAACCAGTGGGCATGCTTTCAGATCTTTGTCCCTTCTGAAGGCATCCTCCTCCCATGGAGCAAGTAGTAGTGATCTTGCTATTGTCTATACCTACCTTTCTTTTCTTCTTACATACATCACCTGGAATATTTTACAGTGCAGACTGCTGCGGATTTGTCTCAACCAATATCTGAGTGAGAACTCAGGAAATCTGTTGACTCAACTTAGCATACCACAATATTCATCTTAGTAAGAACAGGAAGCAGAAAGGGGCAGGGTCAGTAATGGGAGCCACTGTTCTGGACTGAGTTCTCCAGCGTGAGCCAAGAAAGATGAAATACACCGTTGGTACATCCTTATAGCAGTGGAGAAACAGGCAGAGCTTAAGAGACCAGTAAAAGAAGCTTCTAGAATATGAAAGGATGCAACAAAACTGTATTTTAGATTCAGGAACCAACAGGGCTTTCTTAAGAGGTGGGTGCAGAGTTTAGTCACTTCAGTTTTCAGGACTGTCAGTGACAGAAAGTTGACACAGGGTAGTTCAGGCAAAAAGAAAAACCACATTGCCATAGGTAACGTTCAGGCACACACCTGACTTAGGAGGCTCGAGCCATTGCATTAGAACCGCTTTTCTCTTCCTAGCGCTGCTTTTCTCCATATCATACTCTGAGTCCTGTGGGATAAAACACCCTTCTTACTCACTTGAATGACAGCAATGGAGTGTCTCATGGGACAAATTTGATTCTTACTCCTAGCCCTTCACTAGTCAATCGTGAGGTTAAGGACATGGATAATCTCCAAATGAGTTCCATGGATAATTTCAGTCAGAGGCATCTGGATTTGAAACATGCAGATCAGATAGGTAAAGACATAGACGCCCAAGGAAATGTGAGTCCCAGTAACTAGAAGGAGAGTTGTGGGTGCTGTGCCGGCCTGTGTGTTAGCAGTCTGATTCAGAACATGGCAGTCAACCTCTCAGTCTTCAGCCTGGAAAAGAGAGCCAGTGAGGAAGAGGGAGATCTGCTCACATTGTAGAGCCAATCAGTGGAATTTTCCAGATTTGTATCTGCAAAGCATGATAGTAACTTCTATGAAGAGTTTACCATTATTTCTCTTTCATCAAATACTTAACTTCCTTCTTCATCAGGACTGATATCCCTGAAGAATAACACTCAAGCTGCAGAAATGGGGTGGACCTCCATGAGTATAGCGTGGTGTGGTGGGCATGTCTGGAAGTGGGATGTCTCTTTCTTGGTCATTACCATAAACTGAAAAAATAAGAGGCGAGAAAGGCATTTTATACAGATTAAGAGAAAATTCAATAATCTGATAAGTTTTCAGAGGCTTTTCCTTTATAGTCAGAGGCTACACTTAAAACTCTCTGGTACATCGAATGTGATGCAAACCGCTGTGTGGACTAGATAAGAAAATTCCCCTTTACACTGAGGCTTAAAATCTGTCTCATGCCTCCCCTCCTAAGAAGCTTCATCTGGCATAAAAATAATCACATTTTATTTTGTGTATGTGTGTGTTCATATGTGTGTGCTTACATGAACTGTGAGGGGACAGACAACCTCTTGTGTCATTACTCAGGCTCACCCACTCTTCATTTTCTTTGGAGAGAGCATCTCCCACTGGCCTGAGCCTAGTAGGCTAGATTGGCTGGACAGCAAACTCCTGGTATCTGTCTGTCTTTGACTTTACTACACTGAGATCATAAGCACATGCCAACAATGCATCCCCTCCCCCTTTTTGAAGTTGGCTTCTTGTAGGCAGAGAATACTTTTTCAATTCCTGGCCTCCCAGACCCAAATAATCACACAGAAACTGTATTAATTACAATACTGTTTGATCAATAGCTTAAGTGTATTTCTAGCTAGCTATTACATCTTAAATTAACCCTTTTCTATTAATCTGTGTATCACCATGTGGTTGTGGCCTACTGGCAAGGTTCCATGCAGCATTTGGCATTCGTCTTCTGCGGTGGTTGTATGGCTTCTCCTCTGCCTATTCTCTCTTCCCCATTTGCTTGGAATTTCTGTCTTGTCCTATTCTTTGCTGCAATAGGCCCAAAGCAGCTTCTTTATTAACTAATGGTATTCACAGCATACAGGTGGGAATCCCACATCAGCTTCTAGGGATCAAACTCCATTCCTCATACATGCAACATAGGCACTTCAACAACTGAGTGGTTTCCCCAGCCCCATTATACTTTGCATTAAAACAAACAAACAAACAACCCCTTACAACCAATGTGCAACATGAGTTCCCTCATGGATGAATAATTGAGTCTATGGGGGTAGAATGACTTCCTGAGGTCTTACCTCCAGGTAGCAGGATGGAGGACCAAGACCACAGCTTCATTATTACTTATAGAGTCAATACCATTTGGAGTTGTCTCCTGCCAAGCTTAGAGGAGTGAGATGGGTTAACCTGAATGAGATGGGTTTCAGTAATAATTTGATCAGTGGCTAGTTGTGGCATCAACAGTGTCCTCTCGGTTTCTTAATGCTTCCAGATGGAACAACAGTTCTTAAACATACAAATCTTCTGCAAGATGAAAGAACAGCAGAGTGCTGGGAGATATCTCAGCAGCTAAAGTGTTTGCTGTGTAAGCAACGGGACTAGGGGTCTGGTCCCCAGAAGCCACATTACTGCTGGGTGGATAAGGCAGCCTACCTGTAATTACTGTCTCAGAGGCAGACACATGAGATCCTGGAAGCAAGTTCATTATCAAGACTAGCTGGATCACTAAGCTCTTAGTTTGACTAAGAAACCTTGTCTCAGTAAGGTTTTAAAAAAAGGAACAATAAAAGAAGGTTCCTGATATCAACTTTGGTCCCCCGTATGCATTTGGCCACATGTGCATAAATACATCATAAATACGTGCACAATATTATATACTCAAATACATGATTTAAAAAGGAAAAATTATATAAATAATTCAATGAACCATGCTTTAGATTTGTAAAATACCATTTCTGCAAGAGACAATGCTATATTAACAATGCTTGCACCTAGCATATATGATATTGGAGGTACACAAATATTTGAGCACCTGAATTGGGGAGAACCCTCAATGATGTTTCTGTAACTGGACATGATTTTTGACTGACTATATCCATTGGGAGCAGAAAATGAATTCTAGTCAATTCTGGGTTTTTCCTCCCACTTCTCTTCTTAAAAATTCATAAGGAATCAAGAAGATGTGAGGTGTTACACTGTCACCTATGGTTGCTACCTGCTACCTCTTCTGAACCTATCCATCTTTCTCTTTCCTTTTGGTACATACCACAACCTCTGTGTTCCCACCTGATTCATGGACATGTGATCTATATGGGTATCAGGTGTTTGGTATTCATCTTCTTACCGTGTGGTCGTATAAGACCTGATGGATCTATCCACATAATAGCTTTCCCTACCCCATGAGTACATTAGAAATATCCATGCATCTACTAGTTTTTACATGCCAACCTTATATGAACAAAACTGTTCAAAGTTTTCTTGTTCTACATTGCCATAAAGGCATTTGTAGTGTAGTCTGTGGTTCTTATAAAAGTGAGTGCAATTGACCATTTCTGCCATTAATGAGAAAGATTCACATCTACCACTACCAGAAAGGCAAGCAAAGCCTCCTTTGCCTTCAGAGCCCTAAGACCCACCAGATGTGTGTATGTGTGTGTTTCCAGAGTTTGAGTCCAGGCCTTGTATCTGCTAAGTGAATACTCCACCACCAAGAGATATCTCCAAACGCAGCACTTGATTTTATAACAATCCTTTATCCATTTCGTGTTTAGCCTGACAGGAACAAAGCATCAAGTCCCTTTCAGGAAAACTGTAATTACAAGTTTCTTATTGAGTTTCAACCTTCTTTCCCAACTCTCTTGGTCTGTACTTCTTCACCGCACGTGGGAAGAAGTCTTTGTCTGTAGGAGCACTCATCCTTTTCCTGTTTTATTCAGTTTGAGGATGATGATGAGTGATATATTTATATCCCACTAACACAAAATGACATTGAATTGTGGCTTGTGATCATCATCATCAGGGCAAAAAACACAAAAGCATACCTTTCTAACAAGGAATACACCTAAAATCAGCCAACATGATATGCTATTTTACTTTACAGCAAAAAGCAAGTTTGCATGTGGAATTAACATTAATGATTGACTGACCTTCAAAGGTCGCTTTTATCATGGTTTCTCGGGGCACACCCAGTGCTATGGCAAGGGCATCCTCAAATGAGGAAGAGAAAAGCAAATGTATGTGTGGGAGGGTCAGAGTGGTACTAGCTATAAATATGGAAAAGAGGGTTGATAGTTAAGGAATACATCCCCAGGGGCATCTGTGGAAGCTAGAGAATCTAGAAGAGTTACACCTACCACCACCAGAGAGAAACACTTCCTGGCTGCCCGTGAGATTGCAGCCCAGTAGGGCCCCCTTTGGACCTCTAGCCTACAAAACAGTAATATAATAATTTGTGTTGTTTTAAGAGACCAAGTTGTAGTACTAAGCCATAATAGAAATATGATAATAATGTATTAGGAAAGCAATATGGGGGTTGATGGAGTAGATAAGATATAAAGAAGGTTTGTGTCTTTTTTATTGTCTGACATTTCTGCAGAATCCTCACCTCTTGACCAGGCGTGAAGTAAGTAATAGTGAGTGAACACTGGAAGAAGAAGGGAGGCCAAAGCAGAAATGTCACAAATCTGGCAAGCGTGTTATCAGCATGGAATAGATTTACACACAGGCTATGGGTCTATTTATTGTGTGGCAGCATATAAAATCTCATCACGAAAGACAACTAAAACAAAAAGAGCACTTAATCATGGCATCATGGCCTAGCCTTCCGTCATCATCTCAGAGTGACCATTGCTCCTGAATCATTCATGTGCTGTGTCTTTGAGTTATTTCAGTTTACTCATCCTAGGGAGGACGCCCTGGGACTGACCCAATCTCACCCAATCCAAGTTCCTCTCCCTCACATCATAAACCGGCAATGGGGTCACTTTGCTCTGTTTAGATAAAAACCATGAACAGGTAGGGGAAACTTTGTCAGTGTTGACATCCCTGAGATCCTGAATGCCAAGGGCATTTCAACCTCTGGGGTTTTAAGTCTAAGACTCAAGAAATAGACATTTATGTCTCTAAGTGTTCAATGTTGAGACTTACAGCACTTGGCACTTGGATCAGAACAAGCTCCGAGTCTTCAATGCCAGAAGCTAGTGCTGCAGCTCTTGAATACTTGTGAACTGGGACATTGACACTTTACATGTGCTAGTGGTGCAGTTCCTAAGTTTGGATGAAAGGACCCTCAGTTCCTAGTTCTTTCCAGCTCTTCAGCTCCCCTACTGACCATTCACTGTGACTTCATTTGCTTTATAACTGCCAAGTGAGCTGAAGGCTTGAAGCACAGAGAGTACCAGAGTCTTATAGTCAGTCACCTCTCGGGTACCTTCTAACTTCTGTTGCTGTCCGGAGCCTCATTTTATAAGCCCGGATAGTGTCTGCTGTTAATGTCATAAATTCAGCCTCTTCTCAAACCATGATAAAGGCCACAAGTATGTGAGTGAAAATGGGGATAGAGCCACTCTTAGATATCACTGAAGAGAAGGGTTTTATTGTAGATATGAGGGAGAGAAGAGCCAGAGACATCTGGAAGGGTCCAGACTGCGCATGGACAGCAGAATAGACTGGGTCATGTGAGGTAAGGGAGAGAAATGGGAGTGAGCGAAAAGAAGAGAAGAGAGAGAGATGGGGATAGAGGACCAGGAGCCGAGAGCAGAGGAATCAAGAGACAAGAAGATAAAAGAGGGTAAGAGAGTGTATGGGAACCAGGAGAGCATGGAGCCAAATGGTTGAGCTCTATGGTAATCAGAGCCTAGGGGAAGGGAAGGGAAGCCCAGACCCTTGGCTGAAAAGGTTCAGGGTAAAAGACAAAATAAAAAATGTTGGAATGAGCCACGGTACTGAGTGAGATTTGTCGCCACTTTCTTGGAACCTGACAGTAACTGATGAAAATCATCCAGAATAAGGTTTTTTTGTTTGTTTTGTTTTTTGGTTTACTGTTTTTATTTCCTTAAGTTGTTTGGACTGATGGCTAGAGCAAAGCCTCCTGAAGGGAAAGTCACAGCTATAGTATCCCTCAGAGTAACCATGAATTATTTGAATAATATTTAGAGATAGGAAAACAACTCAGATTTTGAGCACCATTTATCCAATTATGAGGACCAGAGTTTGGATCCCTGTCTCAATGTCTTATTGCTGTGAAGAGACACCATGACCACAGCAACTCTTATAAAAGAAAACAATTTAAAGAAGAAAGATTAATTCAGCTTAAGGACTGAGAAGATTCAGTTCATCGAGGTAAGGAGGGCATGGCAGAACAGAGTGCAGTTCACATCATATCTGCCAAGAAACAGGGCAAAATTGATATAGGAAGAAGCCACAGCAATATATAGTACCCAGACGGTGACCCGCTTCTTCCACTTAGAGCCTACATCCTGTCTGTCCTCACCTCTCAGTAATGCTATCGTATTAAGGACCCACCACAAGATTACTCAATTGATTAGGTGAGAGTCCTCTTGATGCGGTTGTCTCTGGAAATGATCTCGCAGACAAGTGTGCTACACTAATCTCCTAAGCATTTATTAATCCAGTCAAGTTGACAGTCGAGATAAAACAGTGCAAGGCTGCCTCTCCTCAGCCTGACACTTACCTTACTCATGGTAACCCCTTAAACCTTAATGCTCCACCTCTGGCCTCCGGGAAGCCTAATCTCAATCTCATAATACAATAAGCATTCAGTCCATCTCATGAATTTCAGTAGTCTTCACAGATTCAACAGGTTTCAGAAATCCCAAACCACCACCTCCTGCAAGACGCAAGCAAATTTTACCGTAAGCCTCTGTAGAAATCAGAAAGAAAGCTACATTCTTCCACTGTACAATGGCACAGAGTAAATGTCCCTTTCCCAGAATGAAGAAGGAGGGCATGAAGAAAAGGCGTGAGACAGAAGCAAACCGAAAATGCAGCAGGGCCAAGAACACATGCTGTGCCCCATGTCTTGAGTCTGGTGAGGTTTGTATGGAGATATGAGCTCTGACGAGCTGTGGAAGCCCGGCTCCTGTGCATATGTGATTTGCAGCATGCACTCTCTCTTTTAGTCTGGCTTCACTTGTCGCCTCCAGCTCTTTGGGAGAGACTGATTTCATGGCACCTCTAACTTTCGGGATTCTTCCTTTCAACTTCACAACCTTCCTTACACCTTTTCCTCTCAGGCACTCAATTTAGGGAAGCCCACCTAATATATGTGATTTGGAACCCCAGGCCTTCCGTGGAGATCTTTAGGGAAGGATCCATGACATTGTGATCATGGTATTCTGAAAGCCAGCAAAACCAACAGCATGCAATACCAAGATCTGCTGCTAATGCTGGGGACCTCTGCGGTCCTGGGTGGATGAATGTGAGAAACCCTCAGTGCTGGAAATCTGGCCAACGACAGGCATGCCGCAAACGGAAAGCTGTGATATTCTCAAATTTCGTTTGTGAAATTAGTTAGTTCATCACTTTAAGCTTAGCCTCATACAGCATTTCAAGACAAAGATAAAATGTAGACAGAACCTTTACCAGAATGTAACAAAGATTGTCTGTACTACAGTTCCAATAGTGTCTTTATAAGCGCAGTATCTATGGTTCGCATTTCCTCAACATTCTGGCCATTTGAACTTCCTGCACCAAGTTTTGATTACAGAATTATAGGCTCACTTACACCCGAATTTCTAAAATTTTAAAAATTCTTTCCATAAACCAATTCTAAAGCTGTAAGGACTATATAGTTGGGTTTACACACTGTAGTGACCCTACCTCTGGTACCCATTTTCTACATTAGTTAGTTTTTTCTTTTCTTTAACATAAATATCTAAAAAAGAAAAAGAAAGGGTAGATGAGTTATTTTGAGTTCATTATCTCAGAAGATTCAATTTAGGCCAAGTCAGGCAGAGCAGAGAATCTCAGGCCATGGCAGTCAGTCTGGAAGCAGAGAAAAGCAGGCACAGAAAAGGGATGGAGCAGGAATAAAGCAAGAACACAGCTCTAGAGATCTATGTCCCGAACTAGGCCTGACTTTTCTCTTCTGCCCAGTAATTCATCATCTGTGAACATACCAAGAAAACAGTCAGTTGATATGGTGAGATCCCTTTAACTTATTTTCTGTGAAAGTGAACTCCTAGACATGGCAGGAGATGTGGCTTACTAATCTTTTAGTCAATTTTTAAGGCTTCGTTTATTTTATCTATATGAGTATTTGCCTGCATGTACATCTGGGCACCATGTCTATGGTTATACTTCTGGAGGCAAGAAGAGAATGTCAAATTTCCTGTAGGTGGAGTTATAGACACTTGCAAGCAACCATGTGGTATGTTGTGGTATGCTGTGAATCCAACCTGGGTCCTCTGGAAAAGCAGCCATCTCTACAGTCCTGAGCATTTCTTAACAAGTTCAAGGGCACAACCATAACTAACTGCCACATCTTCCAGTTGCCACTGTATCAAATCAAGCATTTATTCCACAGCATACCTGTATCTGGCATTGTAAATGGAAGAGGAGTCACAAAAACAAGAGTCTCATTTTATTTAAACTATTCTAGAAGAACGTGTAGGGTTCCGCAGGGTGGCAGCGGCACCTTCAACAATTCTTTGTTTCCTGGTGTAAGAAGACAACAGGGTTAATGACAATGTTGAGGAAAAGGGGACAGTGGATGGGAAATGACATTTTCAGCACCCACTCTGTGCTAGCTCGCTTGTGTTCATGGCAGTCAGTTGTTTAAGATTATCCTCTTAGCTGGGTGCCATTGTGTCCACTCTTCAAACGGAGAAATGCCAGTGATATGCAAGCAACCATCCTTGCAGAGGCTGCATGCGACTAGGGTTCTCAGTGCTTTGCTTGTGTCAGCCAATTCTATTCTCACTGCCTTCATGTGAGCGACTTATTATTCCCACCTCCATTTTCCATGCCAGGTAAAGGAAATTACCTGTTAGGAAGTGTGTCTGCAAAGAGAAGCCGAGTGGGAAAAGAGGATGAAAGGGGGCCTGATGCTGCGTAGATTTGTGTACTTATAGCATCCTGTGAGTGATGGTGTCTTCTGGAGGTGTTTTCTCTAGCATTTCTCAGCCCTGCCTCTGAATGCCAGCCCCATTTCAAGCTAGTTCCACTCTCCCCACCGCTTACAAAGCACCAGTCACATTTTTACCACTTCGTTTTCATCTTTTTCTGTTTCTGTTTTGACCTAAAATGCCATCTGGCCTCCCAAACTGCAGGAAGGACCAGAGGAGCCATGGTTACCCACAGATGCTGAGAAGGCAACAAGATGTCTTTTTAACGGCAAGATGAGTAAAGAGAAGCATGTTCATATATTCTAAGATGAGTAAAGAGAAGCATGTTCATATATTCTAAGCTAGGCATCTCGTGGTGCTGCTCAGGAGGAGGCAAGAGCTGGAATCCTGTTCAGTAAGGCAGAGAAAATTGCTCTCTCGCAACCCTCGTCACTCCCCACTTTTAATGACTTGATTGGGTCGTAATTAAAGAGAAAACCTAAAGAGGTCAAGAAAGACAAGCAGAAGGAATCAGCAAAGTGAGAAATTGCTTTGGAGCCAGCCCAGGCACAGCTGACCATCCTGTCTGCTGGGGCCTTCAGCCCCTGGGGGGAAATTATCACAGTGGGGTTGAGCTTCTGTGGGAGCTGGCCCCTGGACAGCGGTCTCCCCTTCCCAGAAGCAGACTCAGGTTTAGTTCATCCCCATACAGCTTTCCAGCAAGAGTGTGATGAATTCAGAACACTGCCAGGAGAGCCTTGCCAACATCTAAAATGGAAGGAATGACGCTTGCCACGCTTTCCTTTTTGAAAATTGTTCGAAAGATGCAGAGTCAGGAGGAAGGCATCTTTATGGGACTATTCCAGACTTCTAGACAGAGTGTCCTCAGCAGACTGCTCTCTCGTCTGTTAGGACCTGTTAGGTCCAAAAGGCGAGGATTCTCTATGTATACCTTCACCAGAAATCTCAGGGATGATATTGTTGGTGCCATTAATAACTGAATGGATAGATGCTGTGAATGATATTAGTTTGGATTGCCGTTGGTCCCCACAGAAGATGCTGACATGGCGATTGAGTTCCAGACTCTGGGATATCTGCTTTAAATGCACCACACTGAACCTTCACCATGATCTTACTCATATCAAACTCTATTATTACTCATAAGACATACACAAGACAGAGACTCAGAAAGCATACTATGCTTGCACAAATCTCACCAGCAGGGTAAACACAGTGTCAAAGTTCAAATTCAAGTCCTTCAGATTCCAAAACAGGTCTCACAATGCATGAAAGAGCAACTTCCAGTGACTGAGGACTGGTCCCTAAAGATACAGCAATTGTCTTTCATGATGGAGAGCCTCTTTCACTCTCCAGGTCCATGACATAGCCTTCTTCCTCTATTGTCAAGGGAACAGTGAATCTGTATGGAGATTGAGACTGTCCTGACTTTGGTGCTTCAGGATAAGGCTCATGCTTTGAAATTGCTCTCCCATCAGATTTGTGCATTTGAATAAGTCCTTTGTAAGTTTCCTGCATATCCAGCTCTCTTCTTTTCAAGCTATGCAAGGGAGAGGGTGGGACAGCCTGACATTCCCAAGATTATAATGTGTGGCATTCTCACAAAACCAATACACCCCTTTATGACATTAAATGTTTTATTCCTCCCATGACATTTGAAGGCTTGTCTGTTTTTTTCCTCCTCATTTCATTTCTCTGGAACCTCTTCTTTCCTGTGTCTGATGGTATTTCTGGAAAGCTTTGTTTATTGTATTAAAGTCATTATCCCTTAAAATCAGAGAGTCGACCCTGGCCTTCCAAAGTTATGGGTTTTACCCCTTGATTCCTGGAAGAAAGGTCTGGGGAAAAGGTACCTGATTAAGGCAGGAAATGGAAAATGGAGGCATGATTCTCCACGTGTTGACAGTAGACAGTGAGCATTATATGAGTTGCTTTAGGAAGGTGGCAGCACCATGTATGTGGTGCCTCGGTGACCAACCAGGGAAGGTGGCCAATGGGTTGCTTCTATGTGTGTTTAACCATCTGGAAAGGCACACCTATACATTGTATGAATGTCCACTGTCACTCCCTACCTCCAGGAAGTCAATGTAGTGTGGAAAAGGACAGGTTCAGCCTTCTGAGAAACTTGGGTTCTGTCACTCTCTTGTCATGTGATCTTGGGGCAAATTACTTAAGACCTCTGAATCTCAGTTTCATGTTGAGTTAAACAGGGATCATAATACTTACCCAGATAAGTTAGTCTTAGGACTGACTGAAATAATGGATTCATATAGCCAGCACCTGGCTGTAAGCATTCAGGAAACACCATGGCTATTATCATGATCTGTCTCCTGCAGGGATGATGGTGGTACTGATGATGGTGATAACTAAAATTGTTTAAGCACTTGCTGTGCTCCAGTCACCCAAGGCAAGTTGACCTTATATGAGTCTAAGCAGCTGCTAGGATGTAGAGAAAGGAAATGTAGAAAAAGCAGCCTAATATGAGAACTTGTCCTTAACCAGGGAAATTCTTTTATAAATATCATTCGTAATGGTTGCCTAATGTTCCATGGAAGAAAATATATCATTGGTTGCACTGACTTCTTAGACACTTGGCCTGGAAATCACATCATTCTCTCCATCTTTGACAGGGATCTGTACCTGCGCACTGAATCATTTTTGTAGAATACGTCCTCACTCATTTTTTAAGGACAATTTTCCATTGCTTTATGATTTAGGTGAAGGTGTCCCATACATAGGCTTTTTCTGTTTTTCAAAAGCAGCAGCAGTGCTACGTTGTAGCTCTTGTTCACACTTTCTGGTTTAGGATCTTCCTCCTTTTCTGCCTTCATGTTCAAGGGCAGGCTAGGGTGTTTGGTCAAATACGCTTTTAAGCAGGGGAGTGATAAACAAAAAGTGGCACTTTAGGGAGCTAGCTCAGTGAAGTGTGCAGGATACCTGCAGAGAGGGGCCAAATGCAGAGTGTGCAGTGTCAATGAGATGGTGGGCCTGCTTCTTCTGGAAATTGTGAAGAGATCACGAGCCGTGTATGCACAGCTCGGCACATACACTGGGCACCCTCAAAGACTGCCTCTCAGCCTAGAGGCGTTAGATGCTGGTATTTGGATGAATGCCTTTTGCTTGGCTTTGAAGTAAAAAACTAGAATAACTGCATTCATCTTAATTATAATAATAGAATTTTTATATTTGTGGAGTATTTCCCCCATCTGGTCCTCAGTTTTCTTATTTAAGGGATTTTTTTTGTAGCTTTTGCTCATTGTAAAATTAAATGATTTCAAACATGGCTTAGATTTACAAATAAAAACTCAGGGTCTTTTTTTTCTCTACAACTCTCCCACTTAAGAGAGCTGTGCCACGTTCACTGTATATAGAGACTTCCTATGCATGTCTCAGATGTGGATATGCAAAGATAAATAAGAGTATGTAAGATTCAGAACGGAAGCAGAGGGCTGAAGAATGGATGGTTCCATGATTAACAGCAATGACCAAACTTCCAGAGGACTGGGGTTCAACTCCCGGAGCCCACAAGGCAACATTTAACCATCTGTAAACACCAGTCCCAGAGGACTGGGGTTCAACTCCTGGAGCCCACAAGGCAACATTTAACCATCTGTAAACACCAGTTCCAGAGGACTGGGGTTCAACTCCTGGAGCCCACAAGGCAACATTTAACCATCTGTAAACACCAGTCCCACACCAATTCCAGGTGATCCAGTGTCCTTCTGGTCTCTGTAGATACCGGAAGTGTTCATAGTATACAGACATGCATGTAGGCAAGACAACATATAAAAATAAACTTAAAAACTAAATCTGTTTTTAGTGGAATCATAAATTAAATTCAAGTGTGTTTGGAATTGTTTTCCATTTCAGAACTACATATTCCTTTCTATGTTTTTAAAGAGCACTCCCACCCCCTGCTCCTCGAAGGACAGCAAACTTTGTAGTTTGGTGACTGTGAACACTTGTTTGCCTTGTGTCAGAAATAAGATGATTGCTTAGAGGTGTTGCTCAGTTATAGTACATTTCACAAGCATGCTAGAAGACCTGAACCTAGTCTTGAGAACTGTGAATAAAACAAATGATAAATAAAATTGAGCACAAAGAATATCAAAGCTATAGTTACATGTAACTAATATGTCCTGAGTTTCAGACTGAGACTCTCCTCCATCTGGAGAGCCTTCTTCTTTTATGTTTCTCATGAATTCCTTTATCTTTCATCATGAGTTCAGGAGACACACTTGTGAGAAACGATACTACTGCAACCACTACCATCATTATTACTGTCAGTATTAATTACATGGAGACTTAAAGTTATTATGTCCTTTGTTCTCCAGCTTCTCCTTGACTTACCTCAGAAACTTTACCATGGCATAGACTTGGAGTCATGTATCACCTATGTCACTGGGAGACTGTGTGACATGGGGGCAAACTACTAAAGTTTGTCAGCAGTGTGAACTATAAACTGGTCACGATCACTGCAGTTGAAGTCAGTGCTGACAGGGTCCAGTGTGAACAGCAGGCAGGCTCTCCCTTCCAAAACCAGTTCCTTTCTGGAAGGGAGGAACATGACAAAGACAGACACATAGTAACCTTTTCTGGCTTTTCTTGATCTTCAATAACTGTCCACAAACCAGGTGTGGTGTTGCACAACTTTGAAAGATCTTGCTTTTAGCTCAGGCTGGGCTTGAACTCAAGCTGGTACCTGCCCCAAACTTGCCATCCTCCTATATCTCAGTCTCCAGAGTGCTGGGATTCAGGTGTGTCATCATGCTTGTTTGCTAAAATCATCTTTTTAAGAATGATGAAACTATGATAACCACATGGAAGAATATTTAGAGTGTTTAGAGGGGGAGAGAATACACACCCTTTGTTGTGCTTTCTGACATTTATCTGAAATAAATTACATAATTTCCTTTCATTTTGTAGTATATGTTTATGTATTTTATTGTGAAATGTACAAGTTATAGACAACTGGGCAAGCACTGTTTACAGTGTAACCAATACCAATTAAGGAATATGCCAAAACCACCACCTAAGTCAAGGAGGAGAATATTATCTGCATTTGAGAACCCCGTGCCTCTCTTTCACTTCCCATTTTTACTCCTTCCTCTTGTCTATAAGCAAGGATAGATTTAACTTGTATACTAGCCATCATGATCTACTATTTTGTTAAGAATTTCCCCATGTAGAACACATTAGCACACCATTTTGATTTTATTTTTGTTTTTTTTTTATTGAGAAAAGGAAAAAAAAAGTATCCGCCTCCTCCCAGCCTCCCAATTCCCTCCCCCTCCTCCCACCCTTCTCCCTCTGCCCCAAACTCCTCTCTCCCTCCCTCTCCAGTCCATAGAGCAGTCAGGGTTCCCTGCCCTGTGGAAAGTCCAAGGTCCGCCCCCCTCCGTCTATGTCTAGGAAGGTGAACAACCAAACAGGCTAGGCTCCCACAAAGCCAGAACATGAAGTAGGGTCAAAACCCCGTGCCATTGTCCTTGGCTTCTCATCAGCCCTCATTGTTCGCCATGTTCAGAGAGTCCAGTTTTATCCCATGCTTTTTCAGTCATAGTCCAGCTGGCCTTGGTGAGCTCCCAATAGATCAGCCCCATTGTCTCAGTGGGTGGGTGCGCCCCTCGTGGTCCTGACTTCCTTGGTCATCTTCTCCCTCCTTCTGCTCCTCATTGGGACCTTGGGAGCTCAGACCAGTACTCCAGTGTGGGTCTCTGTCTCTATCTCCATCCATCACCAGATGAAGGTTCTATGGTGGTACGCAAGATATTCGTCAGTATTGCCATATGATAGGGTCTTGTTGGTAGAATATCCAGTATACAGCACATCTCACCAAGCAAAGTTAAAAAAATAATTTTACCTTTAGCTGGAGCAAAAATAGATAACCATCTCTCTGCTCTTCAATTTCATTTGAATTTTAAAACTCTGTAGCCAGAATATAACACCTAAGTATTTCCTTTGAGTTGGATGCGATTCTGTGCCATCCTGTTACAAAAATGTGCTCTGACCAGCAAAGAGCTCACTCTCATTGGCATAGTCAACAAGCCATGCTTTGGTCCTACCCTGAACTCACACCTGGATAGTTATGCACGCTGGCATGAGCACCCCTCTTTCACAGAATCTGCTCTGCTGCAGACTCTCCTTTGGGCTGCCGCTTCCCTCCTTCCAATCTCTGGCACACACATAAGCATATTCCTCCCCCAAGCTGGTCCCAAACCTTCCAGGCCTCTTCTGAGACTCCCATTTAAAATTGATCCATCTTGAGTCTGCCCTTGGTGAAGGGAATTCTCTTTAGGGAGGAAATAGAGAGAAAGAAAAATGCCTTACCCACGTTAAAGCATGACGGTGGGTGCTTGAATCTTCACAGCACAGCAGCCCAAGGGTGCCTCTGTCCTCCTCTAGAGCGTGAACTAAGGAAGATAAGCAACTTGCTTATCTTAGTAAGAATGGTGGCTGTGGGTTTTCAAGTTGAGGACTGTAGTAACTGCTGCTGAAGGCTGCTATGGACTCAGATTCTTCAGATCTGAGACTTTGGTAACTGCTGTAGCTGAAATTGAGACCATCAGACAATGGTGTATTGGCATTCTCGCACGGTAAGCTACTCATGCTGGGACACTAGGAGTGCTGAGTGGAGCACTCAGGCCTGGATCTATGTTCCTCCAACAGTACCTAGAAGATAGAATCAGGCAGGTTGGTAGTCATGCCTTGGAATAAAGATCTCAGGATCTTGCTGGGAGCCAACTTGTCAGGTGTCTTCTCACGGACATCAGAGTTAACCCTTGATTCTCATTGTCTGTGGGTCACCTTCCACCTGCCTCAGTACCTGAAATATGCTGGACCGGTGATCTTCATCTTTAGCAGTTACCTGAGAGTCCATCACACACACACACACACACACACACACACACACACTCATGCATGCACGCACACACACGCACACAGAATATATGTATGTCAGGCATCTGTCTTCGTTTAGTGAGATTTTTTTTCTTCTTTTTTTTTTAAATTGCTCTCTGTGACAAAAAATAAAATATGCAAAGCATCCAAAATTACACTCAACATAAGCTGAATAAATATATACCCACAGCAGCATATGTTCAATGGCTGCCGCTCTATGCTGTTCAAAGCCAACTAGCTTATAAAATCGTTTCTCACTCAGAGTCTGGGTGATCAATGAGAAGGTGCGGTGTGAGGACACAGCCTTGAGCTGCAAATTGAGTTCTTAGTTACAAAAGATGGAGAATGGGAATGAGCCAGTAAAACCCAGCAGGCCTGAAATGGTCCGTCTCTGCAGCTCCAATGAGGGCCTGCTCTGATGCCCGAATAAGCAGCTAGACACAACAGTGAGACAGAGTTCTTTGAAGTCAAACTGCATGGGTTCGAATCTTGCCTCTACCACTTGACTTTGTAATATTGGAGAACTTGCTTCTTGAACTCCAGTGTATACAATAGATAACCTGTTGTGTCTCCTGGTGACACGCTCTACTGATACAGTACCTATTGCGTTCTCTTCTAGTTTTTAAGGTATTTATCTTTCCATTACACTATTTGTTAGTTTCTTTATTTACTTGAGACAGGTTCTCAGATAGCTCAGGTTGCCCGCTATTCAGCCAGGGATGACTGTGAACTTCTGCCCTCCTGCTTATAACTCCCGAGTGCTGAGACTACAGATACACAGCATACCTGGTTTATATGGTATGAGAAACCAAATCCATGACCTTGTGCCTGTTAGGTAAGTATTCTAGTGCATAGCTCCATCTGCCCTGCCCCAACATGCTAATCTTTGAGACAGTATTTCTTGTCACCCAGACTGACCTTGAATTCACCATCCTGTTGCCTTAGTGTTCCAAGCAGTAGAATTACATGTGTGTGCAACCATACCTGGCAAAGCAGATAAGTTGACAAGCGTCTCATAACATCTCAGTAGTCTCAGGGTGAGGACTGAGGGAAGATCTAGTAAGAACTAGAGGTACTGATTTCCCACTTCCCAGCCTCCTCATAGGACAGAGGGGCTAAAGGCCAGTTTGATCTCCAGTGATCAGTAACCTAACCAGCTATGATTACATGATGTCATTTCCACAAGCACTCCTTGGAGTTTCTGAAAATAGTGGAGGTTCCTGAAGCCTGAGGTAGCCTGAGAAGGTCTTGAAGCTCCATATACCCTCTGATACACCTTCCCCTATATGTCTCTTCTGGCGCCCTGTTTAGTACATCCTGTGTAATAAGCCAGGAACCATAGTTACTATGAGCTTCTCCCGTTGACAACTCAAACCTGAGAAAGGGATTATGGGAATCCCCACTTACAGCTAGCTTGTGACAAACATGGGTGGAGTCACCCTGAGCTGACTTCTGTAGAGAAGCCAACTTTGTAATGCCAAGACTTCAACCTGTCAGGTCCAACGCAACCCCTAGTAGAGTGTGGCAGAATTGGATGGAATTAGAGGACATCCAGTTGGTGATCCTTCTAGAAGCCACCACAGAATCAGTTGCTGATAGACAGAAATCCAGTGACGCGTGCTTACTGAAGAGTTCTGTTCTTGTGTTTGGAGAATGATCAACAGGAGAAGCAGTTCTTCTTTTCTTATGTTATCTTCCATGGGAGTTGTTAGGGAGACTAGCTGAGTGGCTCGGAGGCAATGAATGTGAGCTGTACCACCTGCCAGCGTTGTGACCATCTCTGTGTTTCAGATTCCCCGTCTGTCAGCAGGCACAATTGTGTTTATAATACAGAGTTACTGTGAGGACTGAAGCACCAACAGGAGGTCCTCAGAATAGAAGTAGTCACCCGATGCCACTCTAAGCCAGTTTCTCTGGTGGCCCCATGCATGCACGTCTGTAGCATGTACACACTGTCAGACTGTCAGAATTCTCTCGATTCTGTGTAACTCACAGTTAAAGCCGGAGTTTTAGTAAACTAAAATGAATATGGACAGACTTAAGGTAGTCGTGAGTCCAGAGGAAGTTTTCTCCTCTGCCCCTGCCTCATTTTCCCCTCTTTGAGGACAGAAGATAATAATACACCTTTCCTGACAACAGAGAAGCTGGGTATATTAGCTACTTGTCTCATTGCTCTGGCGAATATCTACAGAAGCAATGTAAGGAACAAGGGTCAGGGGAAACAGCGACAGGGATGGTATGGGAGCAGGAGCAGGAGGTATCCAGTCACACTGCATCCACAGTCAAGAAACAGGAAGAGGTGAATGTGGGTTTTCATCTCCTTTTCTCCTTCATAGTCAGTCAGCCTAAGAGCTCAGTCTGTGGAATGTTACTTACAATAGCTAGGATAGGTCCTCCCACCTCAATTAACCTAATTTACATAATCTCTTACAGCTGTGCCCACAGAATGATATCCATGGTGTTTATAAATTCTATCAAATTGATAATACTCACCCTTACATGGGGTAGCATGATCCAGCGTAGCACTGTCTTGGCAGCTAGGGAGAGCATGGTAGATGTTGTTTCCCTCCCAGTATTTTTTATCTAAATAAAAAATAGCCTGGGTGGAAGACATTCAGAGCCTATTCTAAGGAAGAGATATGACTTCTCTGAGCTTTGTCATCAACCCAAGGGTCCTATATTAACAGTAATACAGACCCAAGTTTAGCCTCAGTTCCACAGTCTGAACAATGTGACCTGAGGTGACCCCTCACATCTGTGTCTTCAAGATCATTCTCTTCCAGTGAAAGGTGGATCTTCATCCTGCAATCACATTAAATTGGAGCAATACAGTGGTTTCAGGAGCTAAATGCTTTAGAGATATCAGCCGACAACTAAGAGAAACACAGCATGGCCTCATACTCTGCCCATACCCCTGACTTACCCTGTGACTTTGGCACAAGTTACAAAGCTGTCAGTGCCTCAGTTTCCTCCTCTGAAAATGTGTAGGGTAATATCATCGGGATGTTCTTCACATTATGAATTAGTATTCCAAACACATTTAAACAGTGCCTGGCACACAGTAAGCACTATTAACTGCTAGCTATTATTATTATTAATGAGCTATACAAAGGCTATTTATTACCATGACCAGACAATTATTGAATAGACATTTTTCAGGATTCCTGGCAGGCTTTTCTCAGTAAGTGTTCCCTGGCCTCTCCTTCCTCAGCCCTTGGCTCTTATTTCTACCACATAAAACCTCAAAGACTGTAAGAACATGCTTATGTGGCCCCCCAACCTCCACCCCAGAGTGGTACCTCTTGAGAACACAGCTGGAACTTCATGAGACCTGGGAGACCAGAAACTCTGATTAGGCGTTTGCTGAATAGAACAGTTGCTCAGGCCCAGTCTAAGGGAGCTGAAGATGGGGACAATGAGAAGGGTGATCAGCCTTCTGAGGTGGGCTGTGGGCTCAAAGCCCCCTCGCTGGAGCAAACCCTTTCCACAGTTCTCTGGATCGGGAGTTGAACACTGTCACCTTACCTCCCTTGAGATTCTCCTGGCTTCTTCCAAAGAAGCGTAGGAGGGAAAATTGTATTGTAAAATCAGAACAGCTTGCACATTCATCATGATATAATTAGAAAGACTGAGGGCCAGCAAATGAAATGGCTCTTCTAAGGACAAAGATGGTTATCTGTGTCTCCTAACTCCTGGGTCAGCTCAAAAAGGAGGGTCACCTGGTCATATGCTCCATTAAACAGCCATGACGATGAGAGAGTAGCAGACACATGGAGAGAGGCAAATAGAGAGAGACACACAGAGAGAGTATGCAGGCCTACTGTGCAGTGACATCATGCTATCCCAGCATGGTCGCCACATCACAAGCCAGCTTCAACTTAGATTTACTCTCCCTGTGTGTTCGCCCAGTCCTCTTAGGGTCTGTAGTAATCATCGTACCTTTTACTTTAGTATCTTTCATGTTTTGATTCTGGTTACACATGAGATAGAATTTCCAGTCCCATTGCTTTTCCTATGATAAATATCTTGACAGAGCAACCCAAGAGTAAAGGATTTACTTCTGACATGCAGAAAGGAGAGTCCGTCATGGTGGCGAAGTCATGGTAGCAGGGGCTCTTAGGCAGCTGGTCACATTGCATCTGTCGTCAGGAAGCCGAGAGTGACAAATGTCCATGTTCACCTGGTTGATTTTTGTTAATACAGTCTGTTGCTGGATCTCCTTTTACTCTAGCCCCACATGGGAATTCCAAAATGTTGTTGGCTGTTTTTTGTTTTTTAACTCTTACTATTTTGGAGGACTCACCAACTACTTTCTAAATAAATCACACAGTCTCATTCTTTCTTATCAATATACTGGCTTGTTTCTAGCCAGCTTTCCTTAACTTCTGATCCTTCTTGTCTCCTCCCAAATTTCTCTTCCTGTTCATTGTCTCCACCTGTCAGCCCTGCCTATCCTTTCTCCTGCCTTGCTATTAGCTATTCAACTCTTTATTAGACCATCAGGGGTTTTAGCCAGGCAAAGAATCACGGCTTCACAGAGTTAAACGAATGCAACACTAAAGAATGTGACACATATTTGCATCATTAAGACAAATGTTTCACAGCATAGACAAAGGTAACACATCTTCAAATAAAACTCTACGGCAGTCTAATGGCGTCAGATCGTGGAATAGGGATGCCCATGTGTAGGCAGATATTAACCTAATCTACACAGTCCCACATAGGCATTTCTAGAGGCTTTTGATTCTAGATCCTGTCAAACTGACAATCAGGATAAACCATCATATCATCGTAACCATTTTTATGTGTATGCTATAGTAGCATTAGCTGCATTAATATCAGTGCCCATCAATGCCCACAGCTGCTCTTACCTGATAAAACAGAACTGTACCCTCTAAGACAACAGCTCATTCTCTGTCCCCACAACTTGTGGGAACCTCTATTTCATTTTCCCTCGCCTCTCAGTCCCTCATGGAAATAATGCAGAGTCTTGGTCTTTTTGTCTTCATGTCAGCATGTCTTCAGGATTTATCCACAGTATCACATGCATCAGAATTTCCAGTTCATGGCAGAATAACATTCTACTGTGTGCATGTACCACATCCTTTCTTGAGTTATTCATTTGTCAGTGATTCCACTTTATAGCTACTGTGAATAATGCCAAGCGAGGTCATCCAAGTATCTCTTCAAGACCTTGTTCTTGTTTATTTTGGAGTTATGCACAGATGTAGGACTGCTGCATGACATTATAGTTTTATTTTCATTTTTATTTGAGAAACTTGTGTCTTGTAAGTAGCCACACTGTCTTACAATCCCATCATCAATGTGCCCATGGATTCTAATTTTTACAAATCTTCATTATTGTGCATTATTATTATTATTATTATTATTATTATTATTGGTTTGGTAATAGTTGCCCAAGTGAGACTAGAATAGAAATTATTGTAATTTTGATTTGAAATTTCCCAGTGATTAATGAAGTTGACATGATTGTCTTTATGGATTTTTTTTGTCCCTTCATATTTTTGCTTTAGAGAAATGTCTACTTGCCTACATCATCCTTTTATTTTATTTTATTTGCTTCAGGATTTGTCCTTTGTTCTTTGGCACAATCCTAGGGTTTCAGTCACAAGTGTACTTGGTCTAGGTGCTCATTCGCTCCTCCACTCAGTGTAGGTTCTCTCTGAGGTAAAGAGCAGTACACTTGAACGCACATACTATAATTCTTCATCTAAAGCTGAGCACCAAGAGAAAGGGTGTGGCCTCAACTTCTGTTTCCTCTTTACAAAGCACATGCTATTCCCAAGAAGGTCACAGAACTGCAGCAGAGCTTCATCAGAGTCACACGAGGACACTGCCATGCACAGGGCTTGGCCCACATGATGGCCTGAAAACATTTTCATTTCCTTTGTCGTGCCTGCAGTGAACGTGTTTTGAATGCTGCACAGATGGCTGGCATGTGGAAAGAATGGCCTGTTGGTATTTCACGGGAAAACAAGCCAAGATGAAGCAGTACAACTAGATTTACATTGCATTTCAAAAAGATTTAGCAAGCCAATTATTAAAAGTGATAATAATCATAATAGTAAATCTCCTAACATTTGGAATTTTGCCACGTCAGGCACTAAAGTGGGGCATTAAATATTTGAATTTTACTTTTTCTATAACAATTTTAAGTAGGTATAAACGAGGCTCATTTTACATTGAGAAAACTAAGGTCTAAGGTGTTAATGAAAGGACGAGATAGCATCCTGTGACTTGCACATGGCTACACCAGGAGACTCCAGGCCCAGTCCTGCCTAACCAGAAAGGTCTCCCTTGCCTTGCATGCCATTTGGAGCTGAAAATGAGACAAATTGTGACAGTTCTTCTCCTCGATAGCCAGGAGTCCCGGGAGACAGGCAGCATAGCAAGAATTATTTCAGAATGGCGGAGAAGGAAGATGTTTTTCTGACCGTTGCACAAGAAGGAGGGAGGAGAGAAGCTGAAGCCCAGCAGTAAAGCACTTGCCTGGCATGTGAGCCACCCTGAGTTCTGTCCTCAGCAGCACAAAATATAATAACAAATAATCAAAAGAAGGAGGCTGAACATACGTAGGTGATGGTTCTTCTTATTACCCCAAACCCCAGAGGCTATTATTTATCTATCAAGGAGTCCATATAAAATCCAGCAGAGGAGAGATGTCTTGAGTTGTCTGATGTCACACAGATAGGAAGCACAGCTTTTGTACTAGACTTCATTGATTTTTCTCCTGAACATTCTATCAAAGATCAGGAAGCGACACACAGGACAGTACCATGGGACCTATAATATAGGGCACGTGGGATTATTTAGTAGACAGGACCAACCAGAAGAGGGGCACATGCCCAGAGCTTGGGTCTGGTTGAGTATACAAATTGTTTGGGGTGCCTGTGTGGCATGAGGATTTGTATTTATGTTTAGAACGCTCCCAGGAGTTGGGGCACTCTCTGCTGTCTCCACCCTGAGGCCAGAGGACCCTGGTGGCGGCTCCAGCTGCTGCTCCACAGCCCAGGACTATCGCTCCCTTTAATTCTTATGGCGGTAACGCCCTTCCCTCCCTGTCAGCACTGAGACCTGAATACAAATTGAACAACAACTGAACCGGCATGAGTTGATTAAAGTGCCCAGTAATTATGGGATCTTGACTGGCCTGTTTGTCTAAATCAATGTCAGTATTAGTTTCTGGACTAGCTGGTCTTGACAGACTGAGCCCGAGAGGAGGAGAGAGCTAGTACCAGGGGGCCAGGTTGGCCTTCTCCACTCACGTATGTGCCAGACGGCATTCAACAGGCTCGCTGGGACCAAGAAAGCCAAATCCCCTCATTCTACCATCAAACAACAGTTTGTGTTGAAGAATTCAGCAACCTTTTGTAGCTTATATGATTTTCAGTAATCTTGTCTGTAAAGTGGGCCTCTCTCCAGGGAACCTCTGGGCGTTGTGAAAACTCTGAGACATTAAATGGCAAAGTATCAAACACACAATGGGGTTCAATAAATATCCATTTTATGTTCTTCCTTGTTTTCTGCTCTCCTTTTTCTTGTTCCCAAGATGTTTTATTTTACCTGCACATCCTGGTTACAAACCACCTCTCTATTCTTAAAGCTTCCAAGGCTTCTTATGGCCTGGCGGAGAGCTCCCTCAGAAGGCTCCCAGAATCCCTTGAAGACCTCATCAACCTGAACCTGCTGGGACATGATAGGTCGTCCAGCCTCCATGAGGTTCAGGGGAACAGATACGCATTTACAGTCAGGAAGGCTTCAATGAATGATAGTTCACACTGCTACTCACTTCTGATGTGACCTCAGGCAAGTCCCAAGGTCTCTCCGAGCCCCTGTTCTCTCATCTACAAAATGTCCAGGAGCTTACTGTTTCAACTTTGCCCATGAGAACAAAGAGTCATCCTGTCCTTGTCTGCTGCTTTTCTTAGATGATCTTCTCGAGTCCTCACTGAAGGTTTCATGTCTGGAGGAATTAGCAAAGTGCCCACATTTCATGAGCACCTGTTTTGTGTCAGGGTGCATGATCTCACTTGGTCCTCTCAAAAGCTAACATCTTGTTTACTTTCTTCACTATGTAAATGTGGAAATGAAGGTTCAGAGGAGCAAAGCATAAACCAAAGAAATGGCTAAGAAAGACTTTACTGTAGTACCGTGCATTCTATGTGATTAACAGCTTGCTCTGCTAGACCCTGGTGGGCTGAAGCCTCTCTGCCGTAGTGTGTCACTGAGTTTCCAGCACCATCACAGGAGCTGTGCTCAAGTCAACAGGAACATTGTAATTGGGAGGTAGCCTGGTTATTACAGTTGCTCTCATGAAGAGACCTAGGGGGCTGAATACTTGCAGGTCCCCTAGAGGATGGCGCAGTTTGAGCATAGGTAAGCAAAGCCATGGGCACCCTTCTCCAGTCTCTGATGTTCAGTCAGTTCCTCTCAAAGGCTTTCAAGATGGTTCTCCTCTTTCCACAATACTTTGAAGAAGAAAAAAAAAAACTGAACAGTGAACAGCTTCTCCAACTTCCACTGCCCAGTGCCCTCATTCTCCCGTGGAGGAAACAGTCTTTTGTGTTGTACTGAAGCCACCTAACCAGTTAGAGGCCACAGTAGGGCCAAATGAAACTCCAGATTCTAAGAAATTGTTTGCCCCAGCCGGT
>NC_022016.1:4631169-4659883 GCF_000317375.1 Microtus ochrogaster
TTCGGGAGAGACAGACCCTCATTTGGTGCCACAAAGAAACCTCAGGATTCGGGAGAGACAGACCCTCATTTGGTGCCACAAAGAAAGCTCAGGATTCGGGAGAGACAGACCCCCATTTGCTGCCACAAAGAAAACTCTCAGCTTTATTTACTTTGCAAACATTCAGACCCCAAGAGAGGCTGTTTTGTTTTGTTGTCTTGTAAGTCGGTTTTTCCTTCTGCTGAGAACAGCTGGCCCACCTTCTAGACATGGGGGTGGGGTGGCAGAACAGCTCATTACAAATTTTGCACTCGGAGCAATTTGCATTTCATAATTAATGAACATTAAAATGCATAATTACAAACAGAAACAAATTGCTGGGTGATGATGAAAAATTGGGCTGGGAAGCATCAAGAGCAGGCACAGGGAACAGAAGAAGAGGCTGGGGGAGGGGGATTTGAGTAGGACCAGCTGATGGTGGGGCTTGCTGTCTTCCTCTAGAACTGAGATGGATTAAAGCTCAAGGAGACCGTGTTCCTGAATCTTCTTATGGGTGCTCCCCGGAAATGGAGCAGAGTGGATCCCAGCTGAGCTGAGTTAGACTCCATCTCTCTCGGCTACTCACGCTGTAGTGCTGGAGAGAGGGTCACCCTCTAAGTGGTGACTCACTGCTGCGAGGACTCGTCCCCCTCTCCATGCCCATCCCCACTCTGCCTCTCTGAGAGCCTGCTTCTCAGGGCTTCTTTTGTGAGCTCTAAGAAAATGCTTAGAGATAACTGAATTCACTGACTTGGGTAATTTCTTCAAAGGAGCAAATAGAATCCCTGGGTTCCTGCACTGACAACACTCCCGAAACCCTCCAGGTAGACTTAGAACAAACACTGATACCTTTCAGGGCTGAAGTCATGGGTCAGCAGCCAACTTTCCCCTTTTGAAGTGTAAAGTACTATACAGTAAATATTTCAGACTTGGTAAGTCATGTGGTCCTTTATTTTTATCTCTTGTTCTTCTTTTTCTGAAAAAAAAAAATGTTAAAGTCATTCTTAGCTTTGGGCTGTGCAAAAACAGCCTGTGGGGAAATAGACATATTTTCTCTATTTTTCTCTTGTTAACTACAACTAACATCCCTAGACACTATACACACACACACACTGTCTCCCTTTCTTTCTCTCTCTCTTTCTCTCTCAGAGGTGGAGAGAAAGTTATCATTTGTGGACATTGGTATTCAGGATAAAGGAAAGAAAAGGGAGTGTCCAGAATTTTCTCTTTGCAGCTCAGAAATGCAATAGTCACGTTAGAGAAAAAAAATAGAAGCCCAAGGCATCCACATCAAGGTAACTCTGGTCAGTTTCTAGGATGGTACCGGCTGAGCAAGGCTGCGAATTGTTAAATAATAACGGGTCTGCTCTCAAAACCACAGGGAAAAATGTGGATTTGCCTTGCTTCCATGCCAGCAAATGTTGAGTAAAGCGTCAGAACTTGAATTTTCATCAGGTAATGAGCACCCTCCTCCTGTCCTACTCACTGTCTGCAGGGACGACTCCTGAAGAGGCGGAACTTCCACTAACACACAGCCCTGGAGCAGTCCTTCCTGGCTTGCTGTCACAGGTGGACTAGGAGAAACTAAGGCTGTGCATCAATGACCAGGAGGCCCAGGCCCACTAGTGTGGAATCAGAGAGGCCAAGTAAGGAGCAACATCTAGGCTTAATTCCTCCTGTCTTGGAAGGACCAGTGTTCCGGAAGTACTATCTCCCAGAGTCACAAGGAGGAGCCTTATCTCTTAGATGTCAATGGAGGCTGATGGAGAACATGTGCTAACTCTTTGTTAGAAAAAGTCTTCCTGGCTGAAGCAGCATCAGAGGAAACAGGTCAAACAGAGGGTGTTGTGATGACAAAGAGCTCCCAGTGGAAGCCTGGGCATTTCAGCATCAAGTTACTGCGTTTCGATTTTAGATATAGTTTACTTCTCCTGTTTTACAGCTGAACAAGTCTGAACACCCATATATTTAAAAGGCTGGGCAAGCGCTAAACGGTATCTATACAAACATGTTAATATAAAAACATCAGTCATTTTTATATTTTAACAAGACGGA
This sequence comes from Microtus ochrogaster, assembly GCF_000317375.1. NCBI lineage: Eukaryota > Metazoa > Chordata > Mammalia > Rodentia > Cricetidae > Microtus > Microtus ochrogaster. The sequence goes on from NC_022016.1 coordinate 4,633,243, forward strand.
TAAATGGAAATGAAATTAGACCTTATTAATGAAAGCAACATCATTTTAATGACAGTAGAGTTTTCCTGAGAAACCATAAATGCCATAAGGAAAAAGATGCAATTTTTGTGTTTTATTTTGAGACAAGGTCTTTCTAGGTATCCCTGACTGGCCTGGAACTCACATGTAGACCAGGCTGGTCCAGAACTCACAGATATATGCCTGCTTCTGCCTCCCAAGTGCTGACACCAAAGTGCAATTCTTTTAGTGACTGAACGATGAAAAATTTAAAGTTCAGTGAGCACATTCCCTACGAATCCAAGAGAAATCAAAACATCCTCAGCTACAGGGAAAAGAGAGATTGTGTCCTGCAAACTGTCTGGGAGGGAATGGTTGAGGACGTTGTCTCAACAGAAAGGAAGTGGTAAACAAGGGGATTCAGGGAAGCATACCTGAAATTCCAACCCTGAGAAGTCAGATTAGGCTACAGGAAACATTGTCTTAAAAAAAAAATCCCATCTACTAATTAATGAAAGAAAGAAAAGAAATGATGGCAGGAGGACATTTGAACACTGAGAAGGAAGGAAGAGAATAACATACAGGTAGACACACAGACATTCTTTCCCTTTCTTTAAAACTGTGCTTGGCTTGATGATTGAAATGAAAACTGACGGCACTGTCTGATTGGTTTTCGACGTATTTAAAGGAATGATGAAGAAATTTCATTGCATTGGGAGAAGAGCAATGGACATAAAACATAATGAGAAAAAAAGCATTACTTCTTCTAGGGAAACAAATGATGACGCCAGTCAACTCTGCCAAGTTATGTAAACCGAAAGCACTGCAACTCTAAAATTATACAAGGAAATGTAAAAAACAAAAACAGAGAAATCCAAATGAAGCTCTGAACAACCCATAGGCAAGAGAGAAAAAAAGGGAAATGAAAGAGAACAGAAAGCAGACCATCTCATGGCAATAATGTATCAGTTGACATATTAAATCTAAGGCACCTGAGTACACAGATTTCAAGATGAGAATTGACAGGGGAGTTGAAAACAGTTTCAGTTATATGCTACCTATTTGAAATGCATTTAACATCTACGTGGAGGTAGAAGCTTAAGAGAGAAAGAGAGAGAGAGACCTGAACTATGTAACTAAAACAAGAGGAGTGACTATATTGACATTAGATATAAAAAAAAACAACTTATTAGAAATTACCAGGGAAGAATATAATATACAAATAATGGAATCTTCACAACTAAGACATAATCACCATAAGTGTTTAGACACCAAACAACAAAGAAAATTGAACAAATCAAAAGAATGATAAGGAAAAAGAGACAAATCCACAATTATATTTGATTTCTTCACTATTCCTCCTTCAACACTGGCAGAACAACAGACAATTAGCAGAATTATAAGAAGAACCAAGCAACACTCTCTTGAAGGATATAGATAACTGTAAAATAATACTGTGCCACAAAATGAAATTTAAATATGTTCTGGTGCCTACAAAATACATGGTAAGCTAGAACATATATTCTTGGCCAGGAAAAAGTTCTTAATAGGTTTAAAGAACTTACATATACAAATTATGTTTTCCAGACATAGTAGAAGCAAGCTGGAAATGATTAACAGAGTATATCTTTCCAGTCAAGTTGCTGGAACAAACACCACAGATCTGGTAACTTTATTAACAGATATTTATACTTGGCAGCTCTGAAGACCAGAATTGTGAAACCAATACGGAACTGATCCGCTACATAGGAACGGACAGTCACCCGACTTCCTTTATTCCCTGTATCTTCATGTTTGAAAGACAGAGAACTGTAATTTCACTTCCTTATCAGGACACTAACAGCACATATGACAGCACTGTCCCCATGATCTAATGAAACGAATACCAAAATAAGAGATAAGATTTCAGCAGATGAGTTCTGTGGGGAAGGTTGAGCCCACTGCAGAGGTGGTCCAAACATCACTGCGTACTTGGAAACAACGTACTTCTAAGTGCCCCAGGGACCAAAGAGGAAGTCTTAGGTGTTTCATGACATAAATGTGAAAAGCCTCCCAAAGGCACGAGTGCCAACACTTGGTTCCTAGCTTACAGTGCTCTGTGGGAGACAGAGACCAGGGTTGTGGTGGTAGAACGTTTTCTTGGGGTAGTCTAGCTTGAGGAACTAGGTCAGTGTAGGGTCTGAACATCAACTTTCAACCTGGTTGTCAGTCCTTTCTTCACTGTCCACATGAACAATCTCCTCTTCCTCATTCTCCCCATGGCACGAAACACTGACAAACAGAAAATTTTCTCTTTAGTTGTTTGGCTTAGTCACAGAGATACAAAAAGGAACAGAAAGAGAAAATCAGTGTCTCAGAAGTGGGGTTGTTGCTACAATTGAACCTTACTGAGGTCTTAAGCCTTTGAACTGATGAAGACAGGGCTGAACAGGTGAGTCCGGCAGAAAGGGATTCAGAAGACCAAAATGCCAACAGTAAACACCACGCATGCGATTTTCGATGAGCCAGTGACTCCAGTGGGAACTGGGTGCTGTATTCTGTCCAAAAATGTGTTTACATTTTGTCTGTCTTGATATTTTTATGATAGGCTAAAGTGAGAGGGTAGTTAATTTGGCAGAGTAAATACCAAAATGTCCAAAGCTACGGTGTGCATTTTGTTTACCAATTTTATCCAGGTTTATAGTAAGTATAAAGAGCTGAAGGTTTAGCAGATAGACTTGGAAACTTTAGTTTGGTCAGAAAAATCCACGCAAAGTTGGATTTGAAGGAAGACATGCTTTCTGAAGAGATCTGCAATATTGAAAGGCAGACATTGGCATGCAAACAACAGGCCACTGTGCAATCTGTTTTCTCTGAAGCATCACCCGAGTGATGCCTGTTATGCAACATAGTGCCAGACAGATATCCTAGCCATTAAGACCAGAAAAAATACAAGAAAGGTGGACAGAAGGCTGTAGTGCTCTTATTTATAAATCATACATTTATTGACTAATACTTAAAGTTCTTTAAAAAAGTTCTAAGCATGAATAAGATTCTATTTTAATAAGTGTGTGTGTGTATGTTTGTGTGTGCATGTGTATATGTGTCTGTGTGTGTGCGTGTGTGAGTGTATGTGCATGTGTGTGTCTGTGTGATTGTATGTGCGTGTGTGTGCATGTGGGTGTCTCTGTGTGTGCATGTGTGAGTGTATGTGCATGTGTGTGTCTGTGTGATTGTATGTGCGTGTGTGTGCATGTGGGTGTCTCTGTGTGTGCATGTGTGTGTGTACATGTGTGTGTGTGTCTGTTTGTGTATAGACAGTGAATGAATAAGAATGGATGCCGGAAGAAGGCACTGAATCCCCTGGAGCTGGAGTTGCAGGCAGTTGTGAAGCACCTACTGTGAGCTCCGGTCACTGGGCTCTGGTCCTCTGAAAGGGCAGCACCAAGCCTCCTAACTGCTAATCCATCAGTCTCTCCAAGCCCTCAGTTGGCCTCTTTTACTATTACTTATATATTGCAATGAACTTAGAGACAATGAAATAAAAATATGCAGTATCACTTATGATTTGTAAAACATAAACAATAATTTGCCTAAATGTGTATGGGACATGTATATTAAAATGTAAATGCTAATGAAAGGAATAGAAGAAAATCTAAAGAATTGTGAAAACATGATATAGTCATGAATTGGAAAACACACATAGTAAAGACGCCTATATTTGCCAAACTGATGCAAAACTTTCAGATAAATAACCCAAGCCACTTTTCAAATAGAATGTTTATTTACATGTATGTTGTTAATTCGTGTTTCGTTCACCCCATCCTTCTTAAACCGTTATCACATGACACTGCTGTTAAAGAAGTAAGTGACTTCCCCACGTAATCATTTTACTTATTTAGTTTTTCTTTATCCATGCTCTGAGTTCAAACACTGTGAAAGCAGGAGCTTCGCTTTCTCATGTATTACTTTGTAACTAGCAACTAGAGCACTTGCTCAGCCTTGCTTCAATATCACTTGTTCAGTAAGTATCTGCTAAGTGACCCAGTGAAGGATTTGAGCAATAGGAAAGGAGAAGAAAGTCACCTAGGCTTTCTAATTCAGTTTTCTATGGGGATAGAGGGTAGATGTACTTATCATTTTATAACTTATCTGTCTACAGCTTTTCCTCTTTTTTTTTGTCCATATCTTTTTTATTTGTTGAGTGCTTATTATATGCCAGACCCAAAGCCAGACCCAAAAACCCTGGTATGTTTTCTCACAGTTTACAGAAATGCCATCAACAGTGGCCTTATTATTTCTATTTACAGGTGAGTCCCTGAGGCACAGTGAGATGCAGCAGACTTCTTATATATCTAAAATGGAGTGTGCGGTCAGAGAGCCCACAGATGAGGCTAGGGAGACCGAATTCCTTAGCTGAGAGTCTGGCTGGGATGTGTCTGTGTAGGCAGAGACTGATCTTTCTTTTCTGGCTGCCCAGACCTGAATAATCACACAGAAACTGTATTAATTACAACTCTGTTTGGCCAGTCACTCAGGCATATTTCTAGGTAGCTCTTACATCTTGAATTAACCAATTTCTATTAACCTATGTACTTCCACTAGGATGTGGCTTACCAGCGCCAGCATGTTACTCTTTTGGCACCTACATCATGACTTCTTGAATCTTACTACTCTCTCTGTATATGTCTGTTTGGATTTCCTGCCTTGCTTTGCTCTGCTAAGCCTTTGGCCAAAAGAGCTTTATTCATTAACTAATGGAAATAAAACATATTCACAGCACACAGAGGGGAATCCTACATCATGTCTGTCTGGGATGTGCGTCCATTTTCCAAACCTTAGTTGTAGAGTAACGTGCTGAGATCAGCTGAGGACCAGTCTTACTTTATCCAATATGTCTCTCAGCTTTTCATTATTGAGAAAAATACTCCCAAGAAACAACTTAAAAGAGGAAATGTTTATTACGGGTCATGGTATCAGAGGATGCAGTCCAGGATCAGCTGTGTAGAAGGAACAGCAGACTGCATTCCTGCTGCCAGGCTCCCAGCTGCCTGGCTAGCTTATACCCCAACATAACAACACACAAATTGTAATCTTTTAAACACTGCCTGGCCCATTAGTTCTAGCTTCTTATTGGCTAACTCTCACATCTTGATTAACCCATTTCTAATAATCTGTATAGCACCACAAGGTGGTAGCTTACCGGGAAAGATTCTAGCCTACATCCGTCTCGGGTAGAAGAATCATGGTGTCTGACTCACTTCCCTTCTTCCCAGCATTCTGTTCTGTCTACTCTGCCTATTTAAGCTGCTATCCTATCAAAACCCAAGGCAGTTTGATTATTAACCAATGGAAATAACACAGGTGACCCTCCTACATCACAGCTGTCTCCATGGCTTCTGACTGCGGTCCTGTAGAACATTATGATAAAAGGGCATGGTGAGGAAAAGCTGTTTACCACAGCAGCCAGGGAGCTGAGAGAGTGAAGGAAAAGGGCAGAACAGAGACACAACCTTCAGAGGTGTGCCTCAGTAGTCTACTTCCTCTGGTTAAGTCCAGTTTTCCACAATATCCCCACTTCTAAATACAATATTCAAATTTTGGATGCATAAGTGGTTTAAACCAATGATTTGATCACTGCCATCATGATCAAATCCTTTCTTAGAAATATCCATAAAGACATATATGGCTTTGCTAATCTCAATATAATTAAGTTTGCAATCAAGATTAACTTCCACACCCAAAATTCATTTAAGAGCTACAGAGTTGAAAACAGCAGGAAGCCCTGCCCTTTCCCATACTGATTGTGTAACCTCTTCACTTTCCTCATCTGAAATGGAAACAGTGACAGTATCCATCTATGTCTCCTCTGGTTACTGTAGGGAATTACAGGCTGGGTGACTGAAAACAACACCTTGCATTCTCTAACTCTTTTGTAAGACAACAGTCTCAACTCAAGAGATAGATAGATAGATAGATATTCAACTAATAGATAGGTGCTGCTCCCACTGGAGGCCCCAGGAGAGGATTTCTGCATTTCTTCTTCCGGCTCCTGGTGGCCCCAACAGTTCTGACTCATGGCCACATTGCATCCCTCTGTGTCTTCACCTGCACATTGACTTCTCCTCTGTGGGTATAGATACGCACAGTTTCATACATATGTACAGTGTATCTATCAGAAACAGCCCTAATTTTCTTTCCATTTCCTCAGAACCTCCCCACACAACCCCCTCCCGCCTCATGTTCTCTTCTACTTTTTCAATAACATGCTGAGACTAATTAGCGCTTCCCACATGTACGTGGGTAACTGACTAGTGGTCACACACCTGAAGAAAAATGAACCCTCCTTTCCAAACAACCTTCAATTACCAATAGCCTTCTCAGCTAGCGGTGAACTTCTTGCCCATCAATACTGGAATGCTGGCTGATCTTAAGCCAGGTTGTATGCAGATAATCACTGCTCTGTTGAGTTCGTAAGTCATGGCATCTAGAAGTCAGCATCTCACAGCACTGGGCCCCATCCTCCACTTTTGTTCTAGAATTCTATCACCTCTTCTGTGATACTCCTTGAGTTTGAGGGATGGGTGTGATATAGCTGTCTACTTAGGGCCAAACACACAACACACACTTGTTCTCAGTCCTCTGATCAGCTACAAGTCTTCCCACTGCTTCCTGTTGTGAGTGCAATTTCTCTGTGCATCTTCTTATTTCTAAGGCATTTGTGGTGACATTTAGATTACCCTGTAAAATCCAAAATAATCACAAGAGCTTTTTCTTAATTGCACCTACAAAGTCTTTACCATGGATGGTAACATTCACAGTTTCTGGGGTTTGTGGTAGACACATATCTTCAAGATCCATTGTCAGTTCCTTTTTGTGTGTTTTTTTTTGTAAGGACTAAAGATATAAGAATGAGTAACTTGGTGAAGAAAACATACACACATGTACACACACACAAACAAAACAAACAAACTGGAACATCCATTGAAAGAACAAAAGAAATGGGAGTCAGGAAGGAGTGGAAAGAACTTTGACAAATGCCTTATGCCATGTATCTCATGTTATTTTGAGGAGAAAACTCAGCACTTGTTTCTGAATATTACTAGGTGGGCAGAACTCAGTCCCCAGGAGAGCAACTGGTCTGGATCAACCACACCATCAGTACCCTTCTGCTGGATTGTTGATGTTCAGAAACAGGCCAGGCCTCTCCTGAGCTTGTATTAATATGTACAGCACCTCACTCACATGCAAAATTGATTTTTCTTTGTAAGCACAAAATGCAGCAGTTTGATAAGTCTTTCTGCGCTTGACAAAGGCCATTTATAACCTAGTTTCTCCATCACCCTTGCTGGCACCAGCTCAAACGTCCCCAAGAACTCTCTTGTGCATTTGTAATTACAAATCATACTGAGGAAAATGTAATTTCCAGGAGAGATGACCTCCTTTTTTATTGTGGTGGTTTTTAGAAATTAATGTGGATGTGTGTGTTGTTATTCCTATAATTTTAGGATGGTGAGGAGGTGTCTGTAGAGCTGTCAGGCAAGGCAAGGAGGGGTATTTTAATCAGCGATGTCTATAGATAGACAAAGAGGCTGGGTATTTTCTTAGTGGAAATGACAGCAAGGTAACTGATGTGAAAACTTGGTATCTTGTTCAGAAGGCAAGGGCATTGGGATTACTTCTCCCTCAGTGGATTTGGAGATGAGCTTAGCTCATTGAATAATGGGAATTAATAGGCAGATGAACTTCAACACAAGATTTCCCATTTACAGAGATCCAAAGCAACAAGACACATAGAAAAATATAATACAGCCGAGGTCCTAAGAAGGTGGGAACCGCTGGGGTTTGCTTAGGGATTGAGAGTTCCATGCAAGGATGTGTACATGGCTGATGGAGGACTTGCAGTATGTAGTGGTCTATCATTGTCTATCATTAGTTTTAGGAAAATCCAAGCATTTGAAGACTCACTTATTCACAGATGCTGAGGCATGGTGCTGTTTAGGAAAACCATTTCAGTGAGCACATAGAAGACAGTGCAGAGAAGCCACACTGGTTAGGAGTCTCTCAGGCTGTTGTGAGCATACAAGTTGCTCACTTAGGGCTCCGGGGACAAGGATGCAAAAGAGATGAAGCTAATATAGAAAGGTACTACACATTTTTGAGTATTAATTGTGGGACAGAATCTAAAATGAGGTGTGCTTTCATGCTTATGCTTCATATTAAAGCTTCACATCTAATCTGCAGTTACACTGTGCCCCTTTTACACAACACTGAAACTCAGAGAGGGTAGTACCTCACCTAAGGTCACACAGCAAGAGCAACTGGAATTTAAAATCATATTACTGCTTTGTTTGCTTTTTTAAATATACCTAGAAGCCTTTTTAGGTGACTGTCATAACAAGAGACCTGGCTCAGGCAATAATTATAAATGGTACTAGCACTGTTGACATTAGTGAGATTTAGAGAATGTTTCCATGGAATCTGTGTCCTCAGTATCTTGACAATATTATGCTCGTTTGGTATCACAATTCAGTGAAGAATTGTGAAGAAGATGACCGTGAGAGCCCTATTTACTGCCAGGTAAGAAGGTTATAGAAGTAAAGAATGTTATCCCAGGCAATACTGTTCTCAATGGGTCAAATAAGAGTCTGGTCCCCATCTGTGTCTGAGGTGAAAGATGGAACCTGTCATCTCCTGAACCATAACCACCCTGTTGTCTTCTCCCTAAACAGTGTCCTGAAGAACTGAAACCCATGAAGGATGGCTCAGGATGCTATGATCACTCCAAGGGCATTGATTGCTCCGATGGCTTTAACGGAGGGTGTGAGCAACTTTGCCTGCAGCAGACACTGCCTTTGCCCTACGATGCCACCTCCAGTACCATCTTTATGTTCTGTGGGTAAGTCTCCAACTCCACGGTCCAGGAACTCCCTTATCACTGGAGGGGATCTGGAAACAAATGCTCAGGAAACGCTGCCTGAGCAGGCTAGGGCTGACCTGCCGGGACATGGCCTTTTTCTTCTTTTGATTCATACAATGTTGGGTGTGTAAAAAAAATAAAGAGTGAGAAAACTAACAGTGAATGAGGAGTACATACACTCATGTCTAAGCCTCTTTCTAAGGCACAGATGTTGTCCCATTCCGGCCTGTGTCCCTGACCTTTCTCTTGACTTTCTTACAGTCCTGTCAACGTACATAGAGGCAGAGTCAGGGATGCTGAAGGTGTATATATAAGTACACACATTGGCTCTGCCAGGTTGCAAACTATGGAACTCAGCAGTTTGGCCTGTCCTGGCCCTATGTCCATCTAGGCGGGACAACTGCTGGGGAGTGGCACAAGTTAAACAAATCACAGACGAAGAGCTTCTACACAGCTTCTGGCTCCTGGAAAGTTCAAGCCCAGGTGCTTTTGCTACTACTTCTATTTTTTCATTTTTCCTTTGTTATTGTTTGGAGAAGGTTTGGCATTGAACCCAGGACTTGCTCTGCCACTGAACTACATCCCCAACCGAACAAAATGAGTTTAGAACTCAACATAAGAAATGAAGAGGAGAAAAAAAGAAGAAGAAAAAAATGAAGAGAAGACATTCAGGTTCCCTTTTCCATGGCCTCTGTTCTCTCTCTAGGCTGCAGTGTACCTACCTGGGAAAGATGCTATTCTCACACCCAGGGTGAACGATGTTTCTTCCGAGTGGCCGTATGACTACACTTGAGCTGCAACCTTGCCTAGAGTGGTGCTTGCTCCTCAGTAACCTCTCAAGAAAATAGCAGCCGTTTTGTTTTTCTTCTCTGCTTTGTGTTCCCTCTCTGATTTGCCATCCTTGGCCTTGGTGTCACCCAAAGAGTACTGTGATTCCTGTAAGAAGTACACCAGACTCTCATTAGCAAGCAAAGCAACGCATTATGCTCAGCCACCTTTACAGTCCTGTGCCTCACAGACAGAAGGTGGGAGCAGGCAGGGCTTTAATCCCAGTTTACTAGAAAATTAATTTAGCTTTCATGGTTCTAGGACAGAGTTACATACTTATTTCAGGGTCCCCTTTCCTGCTCTGATCTAACTCGGGGCTGCCAGTGCCTTCAAGCAGGTGTTGAAGCAGCTCGCTGGAGGCCGTAGATATGCATTGATAAAATAAATAAGAAATAAATTAGCGTACGCAGACCTGAATTTATGGCAGTCTCTCCTCAGCTTAAGTGACTGCCAGGCAGTGTTGAGTAAATTATGCATGGATTCAGATCTGTGGGCTTGCATACGGAATCAGCTGTGTTCTTATCATTGTTATTTTCCTCTCAATGCACTTTGTGGGAGGGTGTTCTGCAGAAAATAACAACAGTCACAGCGGCAGCCAGGGGAGTAATGGATTTTGACTTCAGAAACCAGCACTGCCTTCTACCCAGTGTGCACTGCGGGGCGCCTTGGATTCAATAGACAGATTCCCAGGACCACCTCTGTCCTTTAGGCGGTAGCCTTCCAGGACTCCCATGCCTCCGTCTGTAATGCTGATGTTTCCTGTCTCAGTAGAAAGATGGTTGTGGGAAGTCCGAAGCAGTGCTTGTCTTACTGTCCTGCTAAGCAACACATTCGAAGTCATAGCATTGGTAATGTAGCTTGTGGCCTCCTTCCTAGGTGGCCTTTGGTGGATGAGACCTCATTCTTCCCCTCTATAACATAAGCAGAGCAGTCTCTCTGTGTGTGGTTGCATAGGGGATGATGCGTTGTCTACACCGCTGAAAAAGTCTCCGAGCTACATGCTGAGTGGGGCACTGTAACTACACCACATGGTCTGATGACCTCTGCTCACCGCTTCCTGGTGACATGATGCCCTCAGCTTCACTCTGCTGGTCTGTGAAACTGGACTTAGTGACCTTTCGTGCCATGAAATTTCTGTAAAAGTGTTAAACGAGATTGGATTAAAGCATGGGCAAGCTGTTAGAGCCCCTTCACTGTTGGTAAACAGGACAAAAGGAAACGGAATACAGGCTTTCTAAAACCAACTGTAGTTTCCACAGCTTTGGGAATTGTCTATTAAAGATGCAAATGAGAAGCTACCCACACTTGTTAGAAGCACTGTAAACAATGAAGGCTATTAGCAGGTGCTTGTGAGAGACTTGGCTGGGAGAGAAGTAAGACCTGTTGAACTAAGCAGGGTAAACAGAACAGACCCTCCTTTGCTCAACTCGGCATAAAGCTCTATGACCTTTCTAAGGCTGAAACAGTCGGCTTGCAGCCGGGTTGGTACCAGCAGCACTGCTTAGGTGTCTCAGTGACTGCTCGGTTACTGTTCCTGACGACTCTGCAGAAAGGAGAAGTTATGATTTCTACTTTACTGACTAGAAAGCCACGCACAGGGTGCCCGGGCTCAGTGACCAGCCCCAGGTCACGTAGCTGGTGATTGGTAGGCATAGGGATTCCAACCTAGACTGTGGTTCCAGTCTCAGGCAAGACAGATCTGCTATCGGTTGCCAGCCCTGAATATAACCAGTCATGTGATCTTGGAGAAGGGACTCAATGTCTTTGAGTCTCTGCTCTTTAATGTAGGACCAGAAGTGACTGTACACAATTGTGGGGAATTAAGAAAAATTACGCAAGAAGGGAGTCTGGCCCCTGGGATGAAGGACTCAGCAAGCTGTCTAATTAGTTTAATAGGTAGAAAGCTGTAGCATTTAAGTAGTCTTTGACTGGATTTTTGTTTGTTTGTTTGTTTGTTTTTGGTACCAATGATCATCAGCTGTCCAGGTAACAAAAATTAGGCTTTTGAAATCTCTTGAAGTCGATTCTGCATGCAGAGCAAACAAGTCCCCTACCTGTGCCACCACGACAGCAGCCCTTTTCTAATGACTGAATTTTATATCGTGCTTCCTGCTCTGCATCCAGCATTCAAAACAGCGTCAGCACACAGTGGACACGCAACTTACAATTATTTTTAAAGTTCTGGATGTAAATCAACATAAGGCATTGCTCCTCTGACTTTTTCAGTTAACATTTCCCATACGTCCCTCTTTCTTTGCTGCACCTACTGTGCTAACCTCTACAGTTCTGATGCTGTTCTCTCTGCAACCCCACTTCTCCCTGCACCAAGATCATCACATTTATACCCCTGGTCCTTTAGCCTGGTCATCTCTTTGTCACCTTATAGTCTTGTTTTTGGTTTGTTCGCTTGTTTGTTTGTTGAGAGAGAGAGGGTTTCTCTGTGGAACTCACTCTGTAGATGAGGCTGGCCTCGAACTCAGAGATCCACTTACCTCTGTCTCCTGAGTGCTGGGATTAAAGACATGCACCACCACCACCTACTTTCTATTTTTAAGGCAAGCAACATCTTCTTCAGCAAGTTCTCCTAAACGTCATAGAATTCATGAATGAGATATACTGTTACCTCAGCACTGGGTAATAATATCAAAGCTTTCAAATAAAGACTACTTAAATTATGTCTCAGTTTTCTGAAAGATCGCCAGAAACAATCTACCTCAAGAACCAGGAGCACCACTTTTGGGTATATAACTAAAGGAAACTCATTCATACTACAGGACATGTGCTTAACTCTGTTCATAGCAGCATTATTTGTAATAGCTGGAACCTGGAAATAACCTAAATGCCAATCAACTGAAGAACGGATAAGGAAAATGTGGTATATTTATACAAGGGAGTACTATTCCGTAGTAAAAATACTGACATCTTGGAATTTGCAGGCAAATGGATGGATCTAGGAAAAAAACATATTGAGTGAGGTAACTCAGACCAAGAAAGACAAATATAATATGTACTCACTACATGTAGCTTTTAGATATAAAACAAAAAAAAAAACAAAACAGCCTACAATTCACAACTGCAGAGAACCTGGACAACAGAGAACCCTAAGAGATACATACATGGATCTGAATAGGAAGGAGAAAAAGACAAGATCTTCTGAGTAAATTGGGAGCATGGGGTCACAGGAGAGGGTAGAAGGAAAGGGGGAGGAAAGGAGGGGAGTGGAGAAAAATGTATAGTGCAATGGAAAAGAAAAAATTATGACTCCGTATTTACCAAGTGGGATCAGAGAACATATAGATCTTTTCTCCTTGTCATTCTTGTGTTTTTGTGTCTAATATATTATATACATGCATATAATTATGGAGACTGGCATACAGAATGAAGCACTCAATAAACTATATGGTTAATAATCTAAACTTTTTTCATTTCTACCCATTGTCTGGTAAAGGAGAGGAATACTTTCGTTTGCCTGTAATTTGGGGAGAGGAGTGAAGTAGGATCCCATGAAGCCCAAGCTGGCTTTGGGCTAACTATGTAGCCAGAGAAAACCTTAAATTCCAGCTCTTCCATATTTCCACCTCCCAAGCTTTGGATGACTGGCGTGCACTACCATGCGTACCATTTGAGGCAAACCTAATTTTACTCATGATACCTGGACATAGTTTACAGCCTGGATCTCTGGTTAACTGCCCGGATTGCCTGTCTCTTGCCAGAACAACACATCTTGTCACAGTTTCCTATCTAGGAAACCCCTCCTGTATTCCTGACTTACGTGTTTTAGTTGTATCATAAAACTATGGACCCTTTGAGAAAAGGAGCTATTTCTTAGCCACCTGAGTGCCCGTCTAAGTCACTGTTCTGTTGCTGTGAAGAGGCACCATGGCCAAGGCAACTCTTATAAAAGAAAGTGTTTAACTGGGGGCTTCTGTACAGTGTCAGAAGTTTGGTCCAGTATCAACATGGCAGAGAACATGGCAGCAGACAGGCTTGGTGCTGGAGAAGTAGCTGAGAGCTGCATCCTGATCCATAAGCAGGGGGGAGGGGGGCATGGGTATAAAGTCTATCCCAAGGGCACACCAGCTAGAGCAAGGTTCTACCTCCTAAACCTTCTCAAGCAGTATGGGCATATGGGAGTCACTCTCATTCCAACCCCTGCGGTATCAGCACTACTCTTTTCTAAGGCTTGACTCAAGGGCTTCCTTGTGTCCTCTCTGTGTTTGGGATTTTATTAGATGCTAACAATGTAGTGAAGCACTGATCACAAGTTCTTGCCCACCAAGAACAAGTAGAATACTGAGCGCAGGTTGTTGAGTCCTCACTTGGTCCTGATGGATGGGAATAGAGCAGAGGCCAGGTAACCATTGTGGCTGGCAGAAGCTTTGGGGTAGGTCCAATGACTCCAATTGGACTCTAATCTGAAACATTTAGATTGAATCTTATACATGGGGAGGCACTGCCTTCTGTGAAGACCCCAGCAAGTTGCCTAGCAACTGCATTTATGTGCTATGTTTGTGTGGATGTGTTTACAATGTCTACCACACACATTTCCAAGAGAACTTAATTATATCCACATAAATCTGATACAACTTTTGTAAGTTGCTAATATAAAGATAGAGTTAAGCAGGAGTATGTCTAAGGAATGGAAGGGGAGGAGAGAAAATAGTGTTGGGAGTCTGACAGCAGAAAATCACTCAACAGAACAAATTTAGCTTTGTGCTCCTTGGCAATGGAAGTAAACAGTTTAAAAACACATGAAAACAATACAGGCGATTATATAGTTATCTTTTCCTGAGAAAAAGATTCTGCTGTTTGTTTTTTTTAATCTGCTTTGGGGGTGTGTAATTTCTTGGTGTTATTAACTGAGACGTTTACCCACTTGTTCCCTTGTAAATAGTGGTGAGAGTTTCTTCAACAGCTTTGGAGCTTCCATATTTCTCGGGGTGGCTAGAAAGAAAATCAAGGCTCACAGCCACATAAACTACTTTTCAGTGGAAAATTTAGACTAGAACTATCCTAAGTATGTCTCAACTCCAACTTTAATAAAAATATATTTATGGTATGAGCACTTGTGGCTCCACTAGAGGACCCAGGTTTGTTTTTCAGCATCTACATGGTATCTTGTGGCCATTTGTAACTCCAGTTCCAGGGGATCTGGTGTCTTTGTCTGACCTCTGTGACATCAGGCACATGTGTTTCTTAAAATCATACATGCAGACAAAACACTCAGACAGATGAGATAAATTGATCTTAGAAATTTGTTTAAAAGAAAGTGTATTTACACACCTGGGCTCTGAAGCACGCCATCCTCAGATCATCTTAATTGTCCTTTGGGTTGAATGTTCTGTTGACAAGATTTGGAGAGGGAGAGGAGACAAACGCATGTGAGTACTATCTGCAGCTAATGGGAATTCCTGATTTTCATTCCCCAAACTAATGTCTGTGCTGGATTTAGACAATACTGAACTAGGGACTAGAGACACATGATATGATTGTGAGCATTGTAGAGTCATCCACTCAAGCCCTTGTTTTGTGACACTTTCTGCCCAATGGGCTAGAACAGACCTCTCTCCCTTTGCATCTGAGCTGGAAGAAGTAAATGCTATCTCTAACCATATTGGACACTCTGCTAGAGCTTTGACCCAAAACTAAACAGGAAGCAACTACAGAGAACAGAAGTTTATTATGGCTCTACGTTAAAGGGAACACAATCCATCCTTAGTGAGAAGTTTTGGTGGCAGGAGCTTGAGGCAGCTGGTCACATTGGTTCTCTGGATGCAGATAATGAACAGAAAAAGGAGGGAGTGGCGCAGGCTATTGAAGGTTCCAGACCCTTCCCAAACAGCACCTCCAGCAAGAGACTAAATGTTTAATACATGAGCTCACAGGGGACATTTTACATTCAAATCACAGCACTGAGTTAACACTGGATGCCTACATGCTAGAGGGGAATTTCTAGTATTGGGATGAAACCTAGGGTCTCAGCAAGTTAGACAACTGAGATATATCTGAATATCTGATGCCAAATTCTTATCAAATATTACAGCATTGTGCTGTTCATTAAACATTTTCAAATTATCAGCACATTGAGGGAAAGACATAAAGTCTTCTAATGGGTTTTGAAAGGCACTTTCTTATAGGCTATGGGAAATGCTGGTTCTGAAAAGTGGTCCAAGGTTTACAAAACATGAAACAGCTGAGTGTGAGGTTCATTGAGGAAAGTCTGTCCTTCAGGTTTCTCATGTATCTGTGGACAGTGCTATGATGAGTTCTACTGCAGAGAAATGTATGTACATTAAAATGCATGCATTTCCAAATTAATGCTTTACTAATGATTTTGACAGAGTTGAAGTGTTATTCTTTTCCTTCCTAGTGTGAAATGCTAGTGTTTCTTATACTTGTAGAGAGGAAATTATACTATTTAATTAGCCTTGAGCATCCAGTGGAAGCTGTCATCCTTCCCTTCCTCCTTTCTCCCTTTCACTCAGTCCCCTTCCATTTCTCTTCTTTTTTCTCTTTCCCCTGCTCCTCCTTTTTCTTTGATTTCTTTCATCTTTTCCCAAATATACTTGAGTACATTACTTCCAAAATGATTTTTTTCTCAACAAACTTACCTTTTTCTTTAAGTAAAACATTAGGACCAAGACTATATGAAAAAAAAAAAAACCATTACAGGTCTTCATTTTGGTTAACAATGGGCCAATTCT
Source organism: Microtus ochrogaster (assembly GCF_000317375.1). Lineage (NCBI taxonomy): Eukaryota > Metazoa > Chordata > Mammalia > Rodentia > Cricetidae > Microtus > Microtus ochrogaster. Next base: position 4,649,671 of record NC_022016.1, read on the forward strand.
GAGATTCCCAATTAAGAGAGGCTCCTGTAATGCTAACTAGTGGGAATGATGCTGTTGAGGTCCATGGCTACTGGCTGAGTGAGTGAAACCGAGCCTGTTCCTATGTTACCATGGTCATCAGATTCTGAGTTCATCCCTATATTGGTCCCAGACTCTGGCCATGGCTACTGACCCTGCTGAGTGAGCGAAAGCAAGCCTGTTCCTGTGTTACCATGGTCATCAGATTCTGAGTTCATCCTATATTGGTCCAAGTCTCTGGTGTGCATTTTTTTCCATTGCGTTTAGCCTTAACTTCTTTTATTTTCAATCTTTCTATAAGTATTTTATTCCCTTCTTTATTTTAAGAAATATTTTCTAGTATTTCAGTAAATAATTTTATTAGCCCCATAAACCAATGAGAAATGATGGAATAAACAATCCAAAAATCATAAAAACAAAAGTAAAAAGTATGTGTTTTGAAAATTTGACCTTTTTCTGTAGGTTTCTGGGTTTTTTTTTTTCCTTGAAAACCCAAGATGATTAGAGATGGCATTTTGTGCTAAGATGTAAGAACACTGGATTTGGATTGAGATGACAAGTGTCAGGGTCCTCGTTTTCCCAGGTAGTCATGTGACCTTGGTCAAAGAAGTCAGGTATCCCAAGCCTCAAATTTTTACTGGCAATGCAAGAATGAAAGTGCTCACATGTCCACATTACTATGAAGGTTAAATAAGCAAGCAGGCCATTGACCAGACACAGAGACAGTTTCATGGGGCTCCATACAAATCCCTATGCGCTCTCTGACATCTCAGATGTGACAAGCATATTAAAGGAAGTGCAGGCATCGCTTTCAGTTAGAATGCCCACTCTGTGCCCGTGCCTATTTCATGTTTTGCATTTGGCATATGCATAAATATATAATTTCATGCAGATCTTGGCTGTTTTCCTGTGAGCCCACGCTCTTTCAAATGTCTGTAAGAAAAGCCTCCCCGACAACAGAATGTTCTGAAGAAGCTGTATAATTATGTGGCATCATACAGAAATAAGATTTAAAAAGCAAACAGCAGCTAAACAGACCTTCCCATAAATCTTTCTATGTGCTAAGGTGCCCTGAGGGAGAGTCTTGTTCACATTTCACAACTCACAGGATCATTTGCTTTAGTGAATCTGGTTTTTTGCCCTGTGTCTATAAGGGTCTTGCGGAGATTACCCCAGGCTGTTTTGTTTTCTCTTTCTCTTCTTCCTGTCTTGCTGAACCATAATCCTTTTCCGCCCCGAAGCAAAAGATAAGTCCCTGTAATGTGAAGTTTTGATGCTAAAATTGTGCACATAGACTCATATCCACATATAATCAGGCAGAGCTTCAGGTACGACACCCTGGGTCCAACTCCTCACATGTGTTGAATAGCCCCTCTGCTCTCTAATCCTTGGTTTCTTCCTTGGGCAGTGGGAGCAGGGCAGTACTCCTCTATGAGAGTGAAGCTCCCACTGGTGGGTGTGCAGTGAGTCCCCACAAACCCAGTGACTAAGAACAATGCAAGCTTATTACCCACACAGCCCGAGCTGTCAGAATTCCTCAATCTAGGCACTAGCAGCGATGGTTACATTTTGGAGACTTTAGAGTAATCTTCCTCCCATATTTTCCAGCTGCTAGGAGCTAATACTCCCTTTGTAGCTATCTCCTAAGGACTTATCTTATTTGACTACAGTGTGGCTTATTTGAACTCAGGAACTTTGAGGTTTCAATCTGTAAATACTTATTTACTCCATTGGGTATGTCACCCACGGCACAGAATATGATAGGCAAGTGAATGTGACAGAGACACAGGTCGCTTACTTGATGATAGTAGGGAAGCAAAAACAGAAAGAAGGGCTAGGATCTCAGTATCTCACCCAAGCGGCATAACTTTCATTCCCACTAGTCCTTACCTCGCAGTGGTTTCACAACCCCTAATAGAGTCACTGACTGGTTAACCACTGGTTCAATACATCTATCATAGGCTGTAAGTAGCAAGTCAGGTAATCTATATAATGTGCTCTTGTGGATACAGGACTGAGCTTTCCATAAGTAGATTGCATATGTGCAATGCACTTATGTTGCTTATATAGTATATATATTAGTTACATATATAACAATATAAATTGTACATATCATCCATTCCTAATGAACAGCGCATAAAAAGTTCCTAATTTTATATTTTGACAAACAAGGGGAAAGGAATGAAGAGTCAATTGCAGCTTTAGAAAACCTGGATCTAGAGAGGAGCTAGAAGCTAGGATTTACAATCCCTAGAAAGCATAACTGGCCTAGTATAGGCAAATGACAATACTCATGACAAGTACAATGGGTGATACACTATTTGCTGTTATGTGCAAAGTGCCATATTATACTGTCTCTAAGGTATCTCTAATTCTCACATCAGCCCCCTGAGGGTTGCAGTTATCCTCATTTAATAGACTATGACACTGAACCCAGAAAAGTTAATAGACATGATCAGGTCATATAGATAGTCATAACACAGCCTCTATTTGAACTCAGGAGCAATTAGCTCCAAAATCAGAACTTGATACCTGTGTATCCCTTAAGTAAACCACTGTGAAATTTCAATGAACTTTCCAAAGTACATTATGCATGCTACCTTCTCAGACTGGGATCTTATACTATTATGAATCAACAATGAAAAGAAAACAGATCAATTTGGAAATTTAAGAAAAATAACAAAACAAAAGCACCATGTCTTTGGGGATGTGGTAATGTCTCAGTGGAGGGTCTTAATTTAGATGTCCAAACCTGCATACATCCTGACACAGTATTGCCTTTCTGTATTCCTCCTACCCTTACAGTAAGGCAAGAAAGAGAATCTCAGAAGCTCAAGGGTTAGTTAGCCTGGTATATACAATGGCCAACAATAACAGACCTTCTCTCAAGCATGATGGAAGGTACAGATCAACACCTGAGGTTGAGGTTGCGCTCTCTCTCTCTCTCTCTCTCTCTCTCTCTTTTGCTCTCTCTCTCTTTTGCTCCTTTTGCTCTCTCTCTCTCTCTCTCTCTCTCTCTCTCTCTCTCTCTGTGTGTGTGTGTGTGTGTGTGTGTGTGTGTGTGTGTGTGTGTGTGTGTGATAGGTACAGAAGAGGGGAGAGAATAAAAACCTATCGTCTAAGTACCACCTGGACATAAAAAGTTGGTCAAACTGAAATGATCCTCCTTAGAATAAAGAGGGTTGCATGTTAGACTTGGCTAGGAGACAAAGCTGCAGTCAGAAACTCTGTGGAATTTGCTAAGGAGCCAGAAAGACTGAAAATAAACAAACAAAGCACCTGACTCAAGAATCAGAAGGAAAAAAACTGCAAAATAAAGCAGCAGAAAAGAATAGACACAAAAGAATAAGCAAATAAAAAAGAACAAGGAATAGACATAGCAATAGAACGTAGAAAGCGTGTTCAAAGGGGCAGGTATCACAAATAAATACATTAGAAATGAACAAATAGGGAACAAAGCACAGAATTGTAGTCACACAAAAGGTAAAAGTTTTAATGAGAATATGGTGTATAGTTAGAGTACCACACATGGAAGTCTTGATAAAATGTATTATATCATTAGAAAACAAAAATTCCAAGTTGGCATCATGAATATGTAGAAAATTCAAACAGGCAGAAACGAGAGATTTAAATATGTATAACTTAAACAAAAAGAACAATTTCCCAGCTTTTGCTATAACCCTGACTCTCAAGCATGTGGCCAAACACCTAGGCAAAGCTGGTAGACATATTAGAACTAATTAGTTTGATTGTACCAAAGTCAAGCCCCCAAAGTTAGTAATAGCTTTTCTGGAACTACAATGATGAGAAAGTGTAGGTGAAAAGCGATCATATTCCTCTTCCTAGCTGGTGGTGCTGTCAGTTTGACAAAAGCTGGAATCATCTGGTAAGAAGGGGCTTTTGCTAAGAGATCGCCTCCATCTGATTGACCTGGGACCAAGTCTGGGGGGCATTTTCTTGTTTTTTGCTTAATGAAGAAGAGCCTATTCCACTGTAGTGATGCCATCTCTGTGCAAGTGGTCCTGTAGAGTGTGAGAAAACTTGCTGAGCAAGGCACTGGGAGCAAGCAGTATCATTCCTTCCATGGCACTTGCTTTAGTTCTTGCCTCTAAATTCTTGCCTTGAGTTTACTCCCTGACTTCCCTTGGTGGTCGAGTATGACCAAAGTTGTAAGCTTAAATAAACCCTTTCTTCCACAAGTTATTTTGATCATAATGTTCTGTCATGGTTATAGAAAAACTAACTGGAACATTTCTGACATGGAAAATATTAGGATAATAGAAACATTAATTCTTTTGACATATACATTTCATCTGTACAGTGGCTCTATAAGTCAAGAACTTATATATAAGCAAAAGTGGTACAGAGAGGGTAGGATGTTTGTGTGTGTGTGTCACGGGTACACAGCTTCTGAGAAGCAGAAGCAGAATTGAAATTTGTTGTCCTGTATCCAAAATATGCAAGCTATATGATTATAATCTTGTAAGTAGAGTGTCTCCTGTAAAGTCTGCGAATATTTCCATAACAGACAGAAACCTTATGATAAAAACAATTTGAATGTTCAGTAAAAGTTTTTTTTAAAAAAAATACTTGATGAATAGACATGAAAGCTCTGTTTCTAAATTTGAAGATTCTAAATCATGGTGATGCTGCAATAGTCAGGAGGAAATGAGCCTTCTTGCTGGAACAAATGAGCCCTTCACCAAAGCAGAAGCATGCATAAACAAGGAATCTCTTATCCGGCCACTCACATCTATTGTACAGTACTTACCAGTATCCTATGGTCTCTAAACCATCAATAGCAAAGGATAGGGATCCAAAATCAGAGGATACTTTGAATGGTTATGTCTGGCAATGACTCTTATCTGTTCCATGCAGATACCACTGTACAGAATACAATGGCATGATTCGTTCACTCAGTTACAAGGAAAGCTTACATATACATGATAGTGCATGCCCAGGAAGAGAACAGAGGGTGCAAGATGCTTTCTCTGACATAGTATAAGCAATCCCCAGCACAAAACTGTCCTACCAGGGGTTGGAGAGATGGAGCAGTGGTTAAGAGCTGTTCCTGCAAAGCACCCTTGTTGGATGGCTCATGACTACCTATTTTAGTAATATAGACATATTAAATAGAAAATAAATTCAACTGTGCATGCCTTCTGTATATTCCTACTTAGTATATAATAAAAATGACATTTCAAGTCACTTAGTGAATTGATTGACCCTTCTGGTGAGTGTCTAACCATTTTTAAAGTTGTTGATTTCAAATAACTAATTTTGTAGGGGTAGATTAAAAACTAACACATGATATATATGCTTGTAATTCTCAAAATGTAAAAAAAAAGCAAATAATTACTCCACTGCACAGAAAATAAATTCCATGTATATGAGATAGTGAAAGATGTTAAAAATACCTGATTAATATACAAAAAGACAATGTTTTATCCTATGGTTTCCCAAACATTGCAAAGAAAATCTCAGTTAACAGTGGTTCTGTAACATCAAAATCAAAATTAAAACACAAGCCTAGAGTAGAAGAAAGTTTGAAAGCATATGGACAGTAAAGAGGTTCCATCCAGAAAATACACACTACAAATACAGACCAATGAGTAAGGGGCAGGCACCATACCAGGAAAATGGTCAAAGCAGAAAATAAGTACCATCCACAGAAAGAAATATAGGAAAGGATGCAACATCTGAGAAATGAAAATCCAAAGAGGAATGATTTATTTTTCCCATCACAGAGTGCCAACAATGAACATGGATAATGGAGAAAAATCAAGTCCCTCATTCATCAATGATGGGATTGTAAACTGATGGAGCCTCTACCAATGGTCATTTAATAGATCTATCAAAAATTTAAAATTCATAAACCATGGACCCAGCAATTCCTCTTCTAGGGATCTGTCTTACAAAATACACACATATGTACAGTAATTTATCTACAAAGATCTTCATTCTGGCAGTATTTGAAATAACAAATAGCTACAAATGGCCAAAGTGCCTATCAACAAAAATTAGTTAAAAGCATTATGGAATGTTTGTATTGTACAGTGCCAAATAACCATTTTAACGACAGATCCATAAGTCACTGGCTTGAAAAAAAATCTCAAGCAACATTAGGTACAAATGCATCTTAGAAAAATATGTTGTGAACTTTTATGTATATAATTAACTACGTTTTTGTTTATATATCTATGCATATTGTATGTGATATTTATGTAGAAATGCATATTTAAATGAGTTGGAAACGTTTTAATAGGATATATAACAGATAATAGTGACAATAGTTGTACAGGAAGTATGGAGTAGGAAAATAAAGTTCCACATTTTACTTTACACATTTTGATTCTGTTTATATGTTTACTGCAAGTATATATCATGGTTGCACAGGCATTTGTGTATATGAATGGGTAAAGAAAGAGATAGAGAAGTATCTTACCCAGTTTATACTAAGTAAACCATTTCTTCATATTGACTGGGGCCCTACTGGGATACTGGATGCGATTTGACATTACGAAACATTTGCTATATGCTCGGCGCTGTGGTATCTATGCAGATCAGCTATGTTGAAACTGTTCTGAGTGGGCTTTACTTGTACCTAACAGATATGGGAAAGATGGTGGGTGGGGAACTGACTTCAAGAATCCTGGACAAGGCCTCCTTCTGGCAGCCCTTTGCTGTACTTTGGAGAGGAAATTGTGACCTCTGGAAAGGTAACCAAATTTCAACACAGCACACTGAACAACCAGAAGGAAGTCACAAAAGAGTGACAGCTTGTTTTATGCATGAGAATATCCTGACTTTTCACCAGTGTGGTCTTGAGTCTGGTTGGCAGTGCCTTCAACTACCTTATAGGAACATAGCTACATTGTCGAGCATCCATCAAGTTCCAACACCATGGCTGCATTTTCCATCCAAACAAATCCACAGAGACTAACTTGTCCTATGAGTTCCTGCGCCATCTTAGAGTCTAATTTATGTAATCTCCACTGTCTCTAATCACTGCGTGATTCTTCAAATGTAACTTTATAACCAGCCTCAAGTGTAACTAGCAAATACAAGATTTGGGGAATACAAAAGATGCCTATAGAAGATGCTTGGCTACTAAACAGACGTGAACTTAAAAGCCAACTTTGCCCCAGATTAAAGTATACTTCATCTTTAAATCCTTCTTTTGCTAATGTGCTCAACATGGGGGTTGATATTAATTTTTCTCTTTGCACTAAAATGGATATATGAATTGCCTAGGGAGTAGGACAGGCTTACTACATAGATGCACACCATGATTACCACAGTAGTAATGAACTTGATAGCACCATTGAAGTCTATCTGGGAACCAAAGAACTCAGTGACTTTCTCATGCTCACAGCCCCCAAGCAGTTAACAATACATTTGTCTGAGTCTTTCCAATGATGCAGCTTATTCTCTTGCCTGATGGTTAATTTATGCACAGGTACTCTATGTATATAATTACGAAAGAATCAAGAAAGCACATATATCCAGTTTTTGCTAGTTTCTGTGTGAATTTTCAGGTATGGAGACTTCCATTTCCCTCCCTTTTCTCTCCTCCACCGCAGTGTGCCATCGTGTAAGAAAACGCTTTTCCACTGCATACATCTTTAAATTGGAAATCTTATTTCCACTCTCTGTTCAGATGTCTCTTTGGTCCACAAAGGAGCCCATCCCTGCTTCAAAGACGTGCCTAGGGCTCATCTGGCTGTCAGACACTGAGAGACCAGGGAGACTACTAACACTGATAACTGAGCAGAGGTTGTTTCTCTAACGATGCGTACTGTCCATGATCCTGATGGGTCACCTTTGTTACAAGGGCAATATAAACTTTAATTTTTCCTACAGTATTCAACCTCAGTTGACAGATACACTGGGAATAGATTCTTATTTGAGAAACTGGTTGATAATTCCCTCTGAATTGGACTGTCAAACTTTTTAAATCTGTGTGTTCATGGAAAACTGCTTTTAAATCTCCTTTATGTGTGGATGTGCATGCCAGTGTCCCCCTCGACTCCTTTAAAATGTCAAAAATGACTTTTCTTGAATTTATCCATTTTCAGGATTAATGTGCTTCTCTCCAGACACCTGTGCCCTAGATAGATTTCAGCCAAAATAGCTGTCTCTGTGCTTAAACTATGACCTGTTTTTGGGCAAAGGAGGCCCTGGTTTTAGGTCACCTCTAGTGGAGGAAGCTAGCATGTAGAATTAACTCTTGACTGTTTTTTTATGCAGTTGTGTGGAAGAATACAAGCTGGCTCCAGATGGGAAGTCCTGTCTAATGCTCTCAGATGTCTGCGAGGGACCCAAGTGCCTCAAACCTGACTCCAAATTCAATGACACCCTCTTTGGAGAGATGCTACATGGTTACAACAACAGGACCCAGCATGTAAATCAAGGCCAAGTCTTCCAGATGACCTTCAGGTATGGGATAGATGCCTGCTTGCACAGTTAGAGTCCCCAGGGCAGTCTGTGCTGGGGGAGGGGAGGATGGAAGGATGGCCAGGATGCAACAGAGTCTAGTATGCTGCTAATACCCTCCAAGGAAAGTTAGAAGTCATCAAAATATTTCTGCCAGGTACCTTTCCACTGACTTAAAATTTATTCTGTCCTTCTATTTTTCTATGTCTATGCATATATGTTAATTTCAATCTTAAATCATCCTCTTAATACACCTAATGGAATTTTTTAAAAATGTAATCTTCCAGTCTATTAGAAGCTAAGTATCCTATAGATGATAGTCTGACATTTCAAAAATAAGGACGTTTAGTGACTTAAGGAATATTTTAAAAATCACCTAGAAACATTCTGCTTTAACATTTTCCGTAATGCTCCTAAAACACCTTTCTCCATCACCAGCCACCTTCTCCCTCTCTATTTGTCTATTAGCACATGGATACACATGTTCTTCAAATCTCAACAGAGCTACTTAGAAATCTTTTCTTACCCTAGAAACAAGATAAAGACATTTTTGTGCCAGTTATTCGGCAGTTCATGGGTAATTAAAAGAAATATTTAGTCAATGAGAAAGAAAAGAACAATGGCTTTGTTTGATTGGGTTGTACAAAGACTCAGCATTTGCTGACGTGAAAGGCTTCCTTGAACAACTGAGGACATTGAGGTCATTCAGGAAGGATGAACTGGGTTGGAACTTCTTTACACTTTCCAAAAAACGTCTGTGAGGGTAGAGTGAGAAGACTCTATCCATGTGGAAAAGTAGGCTCTCTTAAAATAGCAAAAGACCACGCAACTTTAGATGGCCTTCTTGAAAGGGAGTAAGCTGTTATTACAAGCAGAGTCCCCCTTATCACTATAGATAGCATAGGAATCAGCAGCAATATATCATCACCTCTTCCACGATCTCTTTAATAGAAACAGTGGTGGGAATGCCAGTGTGGCCATCTTTCATTAAGAATTAGCCTATGTTAAACTCATCCTTTCTGTTTTTGATACTACAAATACCATTACTTCTCATTATAACTTTGCTGATTATTTCACCACTATTATTTTGATATTAATAACAATTGCCATTAACATTAACTCAGCACATGCCTCAAGGATCTCAGCACTCTATCATCTATTAATCTGTGAAACCCTGTTGGTTCCTTTCCACAAGTGGGAAGCAAAAGTTTAAAACAACTTTAAATAAAAAGTATAGATCACTGACACCACCACTTTGGTGAATTAGAATCATTTTGATTAACCTCATTTTCCCCTTTTCTATTCAAAAGTTAGTGCCAAAAAATTGAGTGACTGGAGTCACTGAGAAGCAGAGTTCAGAATCAGGTACAAGTCTGACTCTTGTCTTTTAATTCAGTAATACCTCTTCATCTCCCATTTTAGAGAATGGTAATGGAGATGTGAATTCTTTGGAAGCATTTACCTTTGGGATTGTTACATGGTCTCTGGGTACCTCCCTCTTCTCAGGTACTGCTTTAGTCAAAGTTCTATTGCTGTGAAGAGACACTATGGCCACTGCAGCTCTTATGAAGGAAAACATTTAACTGGGGAAGTCTTTTAGGGTTAGAGGTTTATTCCATTCTCATTGGAGCAGGAATCATGGTGGTGCTCAGGCAAGCATACTGCTAGAAAAGAAGCCAAGAGAGTTCTACATCTGGATGAGCTGGCAGGAGAGAGAGAGAGAGAGAGAGAGAGAGAGAGAGAGAGAGAGAGAGAGAGA
>NC_022016.1:4659983-4710386 GCF_000317375.1 Microtus ochrogaster
ACTGAGCCTGGCATGAGAATTTGAAACTCAAAGCCTATCCTTAGTGACACATTTCCTCCAACAAGGACACAGCTACTACAAGAAGACCACAGCCCTTAATAGTGGCACTCCATGGTGACCAAGCATTTAAATCCATGGATATATGGAGTACATTCCTATTAAAATCACCACAAGCAACATGCTTGTAAAGGGTATGATTCAAAATGGAACACAATGACATCAGATCCTTTACTGCTTAGATACAGCTGACACGGGTGCCTTATGTGTTTAAGCAATTAACAATGGAATCTACTGTGGTTTGAGCAGAGTTTTAAATGAGCCTCTCTTGGGTTAGATAACAATAGCATGGCTTAGAATCAACTGCTGATATGAAGTATCACTTAGCTAATACCTGGATAAGTAGAAGTTAGTACTGGAAATGGTTTCAGTGGAAGACAATTATTCTAAGAAAGAAACAAAGTTGTTGTTTCAGGAAATGAGAGTGTTGCGGAGGACGACTACGTAGAAATAATGACAGGAGATGAACGTGAGGCCTAGCCTGAGGCTGTGTCAGACCACATCTGTTTCCTAACTAGCATGGGAAACTCTTAAATCATGCAAGGAGGGGAGTATGCAATGAATAAATTGCATTTTCAGCCTCACTGGAGGGCGTATGGAAAGTAGGTTATGTGGAAGGGTGTGAAACAGGGGTGTCAATCAGGTGTCTGCTATGGAAGCTATGAGATGAGTGTGTTGGGGGCTGCAGCTAAAGATGATAGAAATTATATCAGAGAGAAAAGGATTTGAGAAGAAAATTGTGAGGGCCAATGCAGGTTGCAAGGGAAGGGAAGAGCTGAAAGAGAATTCAAGAGCAAAAGAAGTGATTGGCAGCTTCCATGTAAGCTGGCACAGTCTTAGCTTCAATTCAGTTCTTTTCACTGCTCAGGTGTTCAAAGCTCAAGGCAACTTCACTGGAGAGTCTGTGAAAGAAATTGGAGAACTGTCTAGATGAGCTATTACTTAAAGCTGAGATTTTACAAAACTAGCTTCCCATAATTTTAACAGTTTACAAAGTGTCTTGAGTATCATGATGGATAGAATAATGCTGCTTGTAATCCAAAAGGTGAAAAAAACAAATAAATTACCCCTTCCCTTTGAGGAAGGAAATTATAAACATACGGGATGACAAGCACAATTGAAGAATAAAAGTAAAATGTAATTCTTAAAGCAGTGTGCAAAGAAAGGCTTGAGTTTTCCCAAGTAGTCACACAAAGCCTTGTAAGAGGAATTAGGAGGAAGAATAAAGAACATCACTGAAGACGAGGTATGGGAACTGGAGTTTGAAGGGACACTGAAGAACAGGGAGCATCTTCAGAGATAGCTACAAGGGCATTTTCCTGTCTAAGAAAGGGTCAACTATAATCCCAGACATATGGATGCATGGGAAGAGTGAGTCAGGGAATGGACCAGGTACCTTGACCTACATGTCTCAGCCCTGTGACAAGCATACTTCTTCTGCCCCATCTTTAATATGGGCATTTTATCAGGTACCAGTTACAATGATAAGCTCCTTGCATGTTGGATGCTGGTTGATTTCTTGTGATGACTACTTGAGTGTGTGACCCATGAGAAATTACCAAATGCACCTGTTTCTTATCTATTTCATAGGGATTAACTTATTTTAAATAGAAGACCCAAGCAGGCACAAAGCTCTTAAATCCTGAAGAGAGAAGAGGCAGGGGCTACTGTGCCTGCCCAGATCCAGAAGCCATCAAGTTTTCCACCATCAAAGGCAGTTGTCATTTCTCACCTCCTCCTCCTTGCTCCCCTTCTTTTTCCAAGTAATTTCTGGTCCAGCCTAGAGAGAGAGTAGCAGCAGGCACTTCCACCAGCCGTCCTGCCATATGCTTCCTTTCTTGACAACAGCCTACCCTGAGATATCCATATCTGTACTGGCTAGAGCATGTCCACGTGACAACAGGGTCTGCTTTGTTCTCGCCCTCTCTCTGTGGCCACATCTGACACCTGCTGAAGGAAGGTTTCCCATTTCCTTCCTTGAAAAACCTCTAAAAGAACAACCTGGATTGCTTTGTAAAATGCTTTAAAGATAATTCTGAAGCAGATGAATGCATACAACCAGACTTGTTGCGGCCTAACCTTTGCTAGCCAGACAGACGGAGATGTTTGTATGTTAGTGTTCACTGTGACTTGAGACTTCTCTGAACTGAAATTTAGATTCCTAACTCTCAGACCACAGATCTCTTTTTGTTTCAAGTCCTGAAAAAAAAAAGAGAGAGAGAAAATATGCCACTTTGCTCATATCCTGCATTATTTTGTGGTGGGTGCAGCCATGTGTTCCACCACCGCTCTCAGTGCACAGTCAGAAGCCAGGTGCCATGAGACAAGGCCAGGTTCACTACTGAAGGGATATGTTAGGCAAAGGCCACCAGCAGGAGGCTCCGTCTTACAAGCTGCCATGTGGAGGCTGCAGTCTGTCTCTAAGGGATATGAATGTATGTATGTATGTATGTATGTATGTATGTATGTATGTATGTATAGAACCCCTGCCAGGACAAGGCTGTGTACAACACGTGAGTAGTAGCATAGTGGAAGCCTTCATTGTGGAACAAAAGAATCAGAGGCAGCGAAATGTGTGGAGAAAAAAGGCCAGACTCCCAAAGCACAGCCATGGAAGGAAAGTCGAAGATGGAGACAATAAAAGCAAGCCTAGAGGCAACTAAAGAAAGGTGACACCTCCATAAAGGGTTGAGGAAATGAGGAAATAGACAAGAAAGAAAGACAGTGAGAGAGTAGAGATAGTTTGAAGGCTAGAAGGGTTTAATAAAACCAGGAAGAAGAAGAAGAGACAAAGAAAGGCAGAGACACAGAGCTGCGCTTTAAGAGCCTGCTCGCTTCTGAGAGAGATTAAGAATCTGGTTAAAATGAACAGGAATGGACAGAAAAGCTTTTGGAAAAAAAAGTCAAGTGCTGTGAACATGGGAAGAACTGGTGATCTCACATCAGAATTGCCCCCCCTAAATGAAGCCAGTGGTCTGGCTTTCTTTCTAATCCAGAAAGGATTTGGTGCAGTGTTGGTTTTAATGACCCAGGCAGAGACAGTATCTATTGCCATGGGCTTCTTCCTTCCCTTAGCTCTTTTTCAGTGTGGGAACCAGCAGACCTGCCGAAGTGAGATAAACTCATAAAGCTGATGGCATTTGATGGTTTTTTTTTTATTTGTTTGTTGTTTTTACTGCAAACCTCTTCTATCCATCCTATTTCATTGCAATAAGAAGAAAGGTCACCTTGGGCCATAGCTCGTGGAGATTTAGATAAACATCATTCAGGAACTCTTATTGAGCCTGGAGTCTTAGACGTGGCAGAGGGCAGGTTGCTGGAGAACAGGGCTGAGCAAATTACAATGGTAGATTTTTGCAAAAGTCTCATAAAAAATTAAGGCAGTCCTGCTTGTGACAGACATTTAGTCACAGACTTTCAGTAATGACCTGTGAAGAACACAGATTTATGAGAGATTTACTAGAAAGGCATTTTCCAATCTGGTCTGCTTATATATTACATCTCTTATAGCAAAAGAAGAGAGTTTTGGGGAAGAGGTGGAATTTCGGAATTCTGCACCCACCCACCCACACTGTGTGAGACAGAAGGGCTCTCTGCAAGAATTTGAGGAAAGCTGGTCCTTCCTCGTTAGCAGTGCTGACATGCTCCATGTACGGGGAGACTGAATTGGTTAGATGAAGTGGCCTCCAAAGCTGTTCTGAACAGTTTTATTTTTTTCTATACTCTTTCTTGAGAGATGGTTAATTACTTATTTTATTTCTGAAACTTTCATTTTCTTTACCCTCTTTCCTTTTTGTTCCTCCTTTAGTATGTGTGTGGCTTTTCTATGTCTTGTATTATATGACATAACGTATTGTTTGATTTTTTCAGTACCTATTATGAAGTGGCCATCAACTTGACTTCATAAAAGAAAATAAAAGTACATCAAAATGCAGTAGTTTGTGCCTTAGAAACAATCAATTTCAAAACCTCAGAGACGGGTAGGAAAGTGTTGCTATGTTGATTATGTTACCTTTCTCCCAGAATGGCAGAGATCCCAGTCACTCTGGTGTTTGGGAGTCTGGTCTGATAGAAGAATTATTATGTACTTCTCTTAACCCTGTTGTAGAGATGACAGGCATGTGAGCATCCAACACCTGGAAATAGCACTGCTTTCATTCAGAATCTTACATTCGAGATGGCATTTGCCTACAGTTCCTCCTTAATTACGAATCTGCCAGCCCCTGAAGTGCTTGGGCTATGTGACAGGTGCCACTACCATTTAGTTATCACAGCACAAAGAAGCAGCCATTACTGTTGTAAGTATTTCTTAGACATGGAAGGGACCTTGACTCTCACAAATTCTTACTACAGAAGTAAAAGGATTTCATTCCTGAGGTAAAAACAAAACAAACAAAAAACACAAAGGAACAACTGAGTTTCTTTCTTTGCTTCTCTCTCTCTCTCTCTCTCTCTCTCTCTCTCTCTCTCTCTCTCTCTCACTCCCTTTCTGAGACAAGCTGAAAGGTATTGTACATGGTATACTATCAAAAAATCACACAACCCATAAGCACTGGAGCCAGGTTCTGGCCCACCACTCTTAGTCAGTCCACAGTCTTTAGATGTGTATATGTGTGTATATGGTCATACGTATATGTTTGTATATGATCTGAAGCCATGGGGAGCTCTGAGATCAAAAAAGTACATAATACCCATTATCAACACTGTACATGAAAACTATTTCTAAGGGTAGGAATTTTCCATTCATCCCCCTCAGAATTCAGAACACACAAATTCTACAAGTGCTAATGAAACTCTCATTTGCATATTAGTCACTAAGGGGAGTATCCTAAAATTCAAGCTCTCCTTGAGTGGCTTATATAGATGGGGCATGAAAACTAGACTTTTCAATGAGCTCCTGAATCTGTGAGCCCCATTTTCAATAGCAAGATTGGAATTTCATTCTCCATGGAGAGCAGAGCTGTCTAGATGGTGCCTGAAGAGGAAGGATTCTTGCGCTTCCATTTCCCTGTCTGAAATTAGACACCACAATTCAAGGCCCATGACACAGAGAACAATGGATTCCTATAGAAACACTTTCCCATAATCCTCTCCCCATTGACCAAGTATTGAGACTAGGTTTCAGTTTTCAGTCCCAGGGCAGATCGTGTCCCCCTTTTTCCTGATAGGCCCTCAGAGAACAATACAGTGAAGTTAGCGTGGTGTTCTTCCACCCTGCTCACTGATGGCCACAGGGATATTCAGAGATCAGCTCTGATGGAAGAGTCACCTCTATGCAGGAAGCTCCTGCTCCATGCAGGGGAACCATAGCTATGAACCACCTTTATGTTTTCATGATGCAATTTCTATCAACACTGGATGCAGCAGAAAGCTACTTTCTAGCAAAGAGTTGGAGCACAGCCTGCTCTAAGGCAGCAAGAGAAGGATTCCAACTTCTATAGATGGAAAGCTATCTAGAATGGGTGTTGGCTAAAGTAAAACCTTTGTCTTCTTTAAATACTGAGACAGAATTTCATACCACAAACACTATTAGTTTAATTGGGGAAAATATAAGATTAAAAGCTAGTAAAAATACCGTGTATGTGTGTGTGTGTGCTTGTGTGTGTGTGCACTTGTGTGTATGTATGTATGCTAGAGGAAGAGGAGGAGACATGGAAATTTAATCCATTTAAAAATAAGTCTCTCTAATCTTCTCCCTATATAGTGAGAGAAGAAAGAGATCTAATTTAATTTAATTTAAAATTTTCTTTTTAATGCATGTGTCTTTCACTATTCTGACCATAGTTATTTCCTGAGAAAACAAAGCTGCACATAGTTCATTTCAAATGTTCTGCAACCAATCTAAAACTATATCTCTGTCTGTAAAAAGTACTAAAACAACAAAACCAAGAAGGTCTCTTTTACATCAGCACACAGTTCCCTTCCCCTCGCCTAGCTTTGCTTTAGACGTTCTGGCTTCAAAATCCCTAACTACATAATTTTTCTAGGAGGGGGAAGCCTCTCCGAATCATTGAGACATCTAAAGCAGAGACAATTTTTGAAGAAGTGCAATTTCATTACACTTGAATGAAGGCAGTAACTCAGGCTGGTCTAAGCACTCAGAAGTAAAAGTCCATAGGGAACCTACAGAACAGATAAGGATAGATTGTAATTAGCACAGTAATTGTAATTAGCGGAGCAATTGTAATTAGCACTGTGATTGTTTGTTCATAATGGGTGCTTCCAAAGTGACTCCAGGCAGTTTGTTCTCCTAAGTATCTTCTGCCATTCCCCCTATGATCTTGTTTACACTGCTAATGCACTAATGTGCTTAGCTGGCTCTTTTATAAATAAACCCTTCAAAGGTATGAGACAGCCCACCCGCTGGTCAAGCAATATGTATCCTTAGTCAATGGTGTCCGCTACACTGCACTGAAATTTTTATAAGTTTTGCTTTATACTAAGGTAACATTGCTACCTTACTCTTAGAAGAGATCGTGCCCCAGAAGTAATTTGCTATTGTTTTATTAATTGTGAGATGAAATGGGATGATGGAAAGAAATGCATTTGGGCCCTGAGGTTCCAGCTGGCTTTTCCATTTATTCCCATTTGTTAAATTTCTCTTGAATACTTGTAACATATTGGGTCACATTAATCACTTGGAATGACAAGATAAAAAATGATAATTAAAAGTTTTATTCTCACATACATGAAACAATCACTGCCCAAGCTTGCTTTGCGTTGTGCTATGATAAAAGCACATATGTGGTCATGATGAAAGGATGTCTGGAAGCTAAAAAATTATTCTGTAACCCAGCAAACCCCATCTTGGTCATGGAGAGCAGCAGTGAAGACTTCCTGGAAAGGGTGTTGAGCAAGACCAGAAGAATCAATAACTTCTAAGTACGAAGAAAAATGTTCCAGGCATGTAACAGAACAGTGATTGCATAGATAAAAACATCAAGAAGGAAGCAGGGACAGGGCTGTGGACATAGCTTAACAGCACAGCTAGTGTTTAACATGAACAAAGCCTTTGATCAATCTCCGCTAAGAAAGAGAAGGATGATGACGATGATGATGATGGCAGGAAGATGCTATTGCACACCTAGACAGAGGATAGGCGTTCAATCAAAAGTCATATAAATCCTGGTGAAAGGATGCTATTACTCATATAAGGCTGAATGTGGTCTAAAAAACATTTCTGAGTCTTAATTTGCTTACCAGCAAATCAAATGACATAATAGTATCTACCATATAGGAGGACAACGGCAAAATGATCAGAAAACATTGGTTAAAAGGCTCTGTAAAGATGTGTAAATGTTAGCAACATTTTCCTAGCAGGAATTCAAGGGTCTTTGAAGTCCATCTTATTCTGAAATGTTGTGCTGTGCTGTGCTGTGCATTCTGTCAGATCTGAGATTATGTGAGATGTGAATTTATTGGTATTACTTTCCTTGTATTTTTTCAAAAGAGATAAAAAAGTCTATTCTAAGTTTATATTAATAAGCCTATACATGCATATGTGGAAAATTAATTTTTAGGGAAATATTTCTATTTCAGGGAGATGCACTGAGTAGAAGTGTATTTAGTAACAATTACAGTGAAAGATAGGATCACAGTGCATTGGATGTAAATTACTACAGAAAACCCCAACAATAATGGCTAGGGTTTTATATATAATTACTATTAATGATAATCTTGTGGAATACCTCAAAGGTGACTTTTAAGATTCCAAAATGAGCACTTATTTTTATGTCACATGAGATTCTCAATGGAGTCAACGTGGTTGGTGAATTAGAAGCCACAAAACAAGAACCAAAGCTGTAGGCTTTGAAATTGTCCTAGGCTGGTGCATTCAGATCTTACTTGTGGTTCAGCCAGCCAGCCTCTGTTCCATCTGTCTGGAGGGCTGCGTGACAGTGGAGCTTCTTGAACTGCATTCAGCTGTTTTTTTAGAGTGGGGAGAAGGAAAGAAAGTAAGAGAATTGGTCCTCCCTGCCTCTTCATAGCTTGGAGAACAGTCCTTCAAATGACACACTTATAACTCTCTACTAATTCCCTAGCTCTAATTCCCTAACTATATTAGCAATGTTTTGCAGACACAGCCATTGGGAGCTGTAAGCCCAGAGGCCTTTATGCATCTCTATTTGCAATGGAGTAGGGATATAACCTGAAAATTAAGCAAAATTTCATTAAATTCTCTTTCAGCTTTGTAATTCAACACTTAAATATTCATTGCTTGCTTATTATGCTCCATGTTTTAGGGATTCGAGTTGAACAAGAAAGAGTCTAAAGCTGTAGTAGAAAAGGAAAATGAGACATTCTTTTCATGTGTTTTCCAAGTCTACATCCCTTAACATTTTGTCCCCCATCATTACTTCATATCCATTGAGTAGAGTAAAAATAAGACTGCATTTTCCCCAGTGAGGGACTTTAATACTAAGAGATAGTATATTGTTGGATACAGTTGAACATTAAAGGGCACAGTCCATGTAATGTCTAAGATGTCTTTACACATAAAAAATAATTTCTCCTACCACTGAGGAAGTGATACAAGTACATTTACTAATGTCAGCTCACAAATGAAGAAATTCAGACTCAGTGAGGTCTGATGGCTTGGTTGTATTTCATGATAAATAATACCACAACCTTGCTTAGTTGGTTCCTTCTGAAGCTTAGATGGTCTCTATACCATAGTATATGCCTTTTCCATACCTAGAAAGGAGATGTGTCTGTTCTACATATTTAATAACTTTATTTTTAATAGATACATATTATTTGTTTATATTTACTGAGCACATTATAATGTCTTAATATAGGTATATATGAATATGAAGAACTATAAAATCAAGCCAATTAACATATTCATCACTCCACATGCTTATTGTCTTTTTTGTATTGAGAACACTTACAAGAGCCTTTGTGGTGCTGGAAAAATATCTCAGTTGGTAAACAGCTTGAATCCCCAACACCCATGAGAAAATAAAGGCAAAAAGAGTCCCTAAGTCTAGAACTGGGAAGCTAGAGACAAGAGGATCATAGGAAATTGCTAGCCCGCTGAGCTAGCTGAAATGATAAGCTCCAGATTCAGTGGGAGACCCTTTCTCAAAACAATAAGGTAGAAATGAATGCAAGACCATCCAATGTCATCTTCTGCCCTCCACACACGTCCTCACCCAAAGACACATGTGCCTCACACCAGACATACAAAACATCCTTCTTAAACCAGTTAAAAATATAAAATTTACTTCAAACACCATGTGTTATTACTGAGATTTTGTGCCCTTTTGACCAACTCCTTACTTTTCCTTTAGCTCTTCTTGGACCATTCTCTTTCCCTCCAGGGGTTTGATTTTAAGATTTGTGTAAGAAGATGCAGTTTTATCTTTCTGTGTCTGGTTTATTATACTAAATGACAATTTCTATAGCTTTGGATAGGGTTATTTTTAAAATATTTATACTCATTTAAACAGTCTTGGATTAATAGATAAGTCATAGTATGAAGAAGAATTCTCATACATATTGTGCCCAGTTTCCCCTTGAATATTTGATATAATATAATTATTACTATTAAAATAAACTAATATTGATTTCTTATTCAGATTTTCTTAGTTTTTATCAAATGGCCTGTTTCTGATCTACTATTCAACTGTCAAAACAAACATTGCCCTGGACAATATTAAGTAAACAAAATAGAATTTATTCAAGACTGTGGCAATTTCTGGTCAAATTTCTGGAACAAAGGTAGAAGGGTTTTAAACACAGATAGAGCAAATGGGAAAGAGTTGGAATAAAAGGAAAGATTGAATTAGACATGGCCAACATATTGCAGTGAGTTGTGCTTGCCTTTGCAAATATATTCTCTATGATTAGACTATCTGTGTTAGCTAATTGGCACCCATGGAAGTTAGACTTTCACCTTCCCACAGAGTCTGGGCAATGGGGCACTTGCTTCCTTGATGAATACATTTTAAAGGGATTGTTCTCACATCCTTGAGAAGCACAGTCTCTTAGATTATAACACTAGATAGAAACTTTTTTAAAGATTTACTTTTAAATGGACAGAAAAGAATTTACAAGTATTTCTAAAAAGTATTCCAAAGATAGGTTAGCCCAGGGACTCTTAGTCTAGAAGTAGCAAGTCTGAAATGCAGAAGAAACGCTAGAGCCAACTTTTTGCATCTAGTTGTGTGCCTTCTCATCCTATTCTTTTTTTGTAAGAGTTATGTGATATCTTAAACATTATATCAGCTATGGCTTTTTCAAGTCCAAAAAATCATATCTGTGTCTGTGCAGATCTTCCACCCTGCTTCCCAATTTACTTACTTCATTTTATTTTTAATAATTCTTTGAGAATTTCATATAGTGTATTTTGATCATTGTTACCGCTGACTTCTCCTACATCCACTACTACAAACCTTATCTTCTAAGCTCCATGTCCTCTATTTGGTTTTTTGTAGTGACCCATGGAGTCCAATTTGTGCTGCCTATATACTCCTAGGAGTGGAGACGGCCATTGGATTGTGGTTGGTCTACCAAAAGCCGTACGCTTAAAAAAGATTGACTCTTCCCCAGAAGCCATCACCTGACAATAGTTCATCAGGTTGGCTTTAAAGACCCATGAACTCCTTTCCTCTCCATGCTAGACTGTTGATTTGACTGTGTGAATTTAGAAATAATTAAGGAAGTCCACAAGGGCCCAGAATAAAGAATAACAACTGTTTATTAGGGGAACATTCACAATAAAAAAGTCACTGTGGTCCTCTGTTAGGTCAATACTGGGAACTGTGTTCAGAAATTCAGACCACAAGTCAAGAGAGAGCAAGAGAGAGCACACATATCCTCTGCACTTATCAGTGCTCAGATCACGCCCTAATAGGCCAGTACCCAGAAGGCTATGGCTAAGTGAATTCCCACAGTACCTCTCCCTTTTATCTAAATAAGAAGGCTCTAAACCTAATCCAAAACAATATACAATAAGAACAAATAACAAATATTGTCCAGCAGAAACAAAAGACAAAAACATACACAAAAATAGAAGTACAACCAGCATGGATAACATCAAGTAAGAAACACATGCTAAATGTTCAGTCTAAGGAAATTAGCAAATAACAGAGATTATTTCAACAGTTATCCTATCCTGAGGAGTCTAAGTCTTATACTAAAAATGTCTTAGATAAGTTGTTAGAGGACAGTAGATACGATTATCTAGTCTTTAACCCCATCAAAAACCCAAGAAGGAAAAGAATATTTCCTGAGTAAACAGAAGTGCAAGCAAGGAGCTTACCAAAGATGCAAGAAATGACAGAGACAGCTGACTACCTGAACAATCACCCAAAGTCTCATTTGTAATACTGGGGCAACCAACTTTGGCTAAGGTTTAGGGTATCTGACAGACCATTTTCAGATGCAGAAAAATTCAAGAGCATCCTACCCTGTCTTGGCAAGGTTTGGCAGTCATTTTTGCTTATATTCTGCTTGTCCAGTTTGGACAATATGCATATTGTCAGTAGTCAAGGCAAGGGAGGTTCTTTGCCCAAAGGCTAGTTTTGCCAAGAAGAAAATAAGCTACAAGAGAAGTGTCTTTGGCTTTCAACATTCTCTTGGGAATAAATCAGTGCTACCAGTAGCAATCGTGTCTCACTTCAACAGAATTCTGAGTTATTTAAATGCCACATTCTGCAGTTCTTTGTAGTGTTTGAATATTACCTATCTATGTGGAGTACATCTCTGTGCATCTAGAGAGCCTGGTTAGCCTAACTATAAGTATGACAAATGTGGATGACTATTGACCTGTAATAGTTAATACCTATGTAGCTTAAAGACTAAACCTTCACATTATAAAAATAAACAATCTTTAAACAGATGTGCAGCAAATGAGGACAATGCCCTCAAATTGGGAACAATATGTGTGTGTATCTTGATCAGAGATAGAAATGTATAGTGCAATATGACACTATATGCTAAAAATGCATCAATATACAAAATATCTTAAGCAGAGGTAGAAACACACATGCATACAAAATAACTTTGCATATGTGCAAAAATGTTATAAACAGAAATAGGAACATGCACAATAAAACAAATATAATTTGAATTTATATCAATATACAAATTGTCTTAGACAGAAATACAAAGATAATTTTATATATGTGCCAATTTATAAGAACCTATACCAATGTAACTTTTCTATAAGCATGGGTTCACAAGTAAATATGATAATCTATCCATTATATCTTTCCATGCATTCCCTAGGCAAGATGGAGAAAAGCCTTCATCTACATGTACAGGTCATATAAAGGCAACCACCTTCTTCCTAATTCTATTAGTTATTTGGATATCTTTCTGGAGTTTTGATGTATAAATACATCCAAATTGGAATAACTATTTCTCTCCATTTACAAAAGGAATATCAGGCCCATTGTTTTTCTAATATTTTCCATGAAATGATCATCCTTAAAGGTCTTTCCGCAGGTCATAAGCTTTGTTACAGTAACAGATTCGATCCTACACAGGGACATG
Organism: Microtus ochrogaster; assembly: GCF_000317375.1. Lineage (NCBI taxonomy): Eukaryota > Metazoa > Chordata > Mammalia > Rodentia > Cricetidae > Microtus > Microtus ochrogaster. The sequence goes on from NC_022016.1 coordinate 4,672,542, forward strand.
GGTTTCAGAAGCAGGAGATGCCATGTCTTTGGATCCTTACAGGAGCAATTTCAACTTGTAGCCTCAATCCCCATGTGAAGAAAACTCCATAGCATTGTGAGGTAACTGAGATAGATAAGGGACCTAGTCCTAGTTAGAACGTTACCGTAACAGTGGTAGTGAGAACCATTTGTACACACAGAGAGGATAAGTTACCTGTATTACACATTGGTATAACTTCATTCATCCAAAAAGTGTGTTTAAATATCTATAATATGGCACTTATTGCTTTGGAAAACTTGGAATTAGCATTTAAAAAACCCTTTCTTCAAGAATTTATTGGCATGCCTGGGTGACTACATGAATTTAATAAGCATCATCTTCTCTTTTAGTAAAATTGTTCTCATTAAGGTAGTTAGAGCCAAGGGTGAATTGAAATGTGATTCAAATATGCATAATTTTAGTAAATGTATAGTTTTAAAATTATGCTGTGACTAATAGACCATTGGAAAAGTGACTTTTTCTTAAGTGTTGAGATTTCATGTGCCCCTTATCTATTTTGTATAATCCTCATTTGTTTCTGATGAGAAAAATCCTTTAAAGGTTTTTCTTCTTTTTTGTTACAATAAAGTTTACTCAGTCTTTTGTACTTAACAAAATAGTTATGTCTATTGAAGAAAGACAATCAATAACCAAATAAACACTCTGGCAAAAATAAAACCCTAAGAGGAAGGAAGGTTAAGTAAAAGAACTGGCATGTACTAGACAAGGAATTCTACTTTTTATAGGTTGGACACCAATGAATCTTTGATAAGATGACATTGGTGGGAAGATTTTAACGAGGGAGGCGGTGAGCCATGCACATGTCTAGAGACTACTTTCCAAGTAACAGGTACAGCAAGAACAAAAATCCTTGGCATATTATATAAGCAAAATGGCGCCTGAGTGTAGAGAACCATTAGACATAGTAAGCATGCAGTGGGATAGATGGCTCAGTGGTTAAAGCACTTCCACAAAAGAATGAAGACCTGGTATTCTAGTCCTGTAACCCAGTAAATGTGGCATGGACATGTTTACTCTCCTATAATTCCAGCCTCAGAATCTTTATCTGGGATTGCCCAGAGCAAGTTAGCCAGTGAGACGAGATATATCTATGAGATGTAGGTTTGACTGAGAATGTCTGCCTCAAAGAATAAGGTAGTAGAGCCATATAGATTATTCCCAACACCAACCTTGGGCCTTCACATGTACACATACACACATGTGCATACACACAAATACATACACACATGCATGCACACGCACACACGCACACATACACATACAAAAAGTCATAGGCAGGTTGAAATAAAGAGGAAATGGTGTTATATAAAAGAACAGTGCTTTGTTTGAGTGAAAGAGAAAAATGATTTGACAGATGTCTTTAAATGACTGTTTCAGCTAGGGCCCGTAGACTGGACCCATAAAATCTGAGTTGAAACAGAAAACAGCTCCTAGGCTTTTGCTATGGTCTAAGTCAAAAACTGTTGACAGGCATCAACACGGTATGGAATAGCCAGAGTCTAGGTGGGTCCCAAAGGTAAAGCAACCAAATTTACTGATGAGGGAGAGGAATCCAGGAGGTAGGATTGGCTCTGATTTTGAAGGGAGCTGTTGGGAAGATGGAATGTCATTGAGGGTGTGAATTAAGATTGTAAGAACACTAAGAAAGAATGGGGGTAGAAAAATTGCTTTTGATCATATTTTAAATAGTAACCTTTTTCTGGAAAATTTCTGTCACATAAAAGTAAACAGTAATATAACAAATCCCTAGGTTTGCATCATCCTGCTTCAGTAACCATTATCTGGTCATATCTAATAGATTTCTTCAAGGAGATGGCAGGAAATCAGTAGGACATAGCAGTCTACAAGAAAAGCCTGACTTGTATTAAGCATACAAAAGATACAAAAAAGAGGGGAAAGATAAATTAACTGCCTGAGCCTTTAGTCCTGTTCGCAAACAATCGTAGAGATTAGGAAACACTAGTAAAGGAGACAAAAGGTGAACTCATAGGACATCAGTGAACCCAGAAATTCAAACCACCTGTGTTAACACATTCAGTTTTAAAAACCTGAATCCTAACCTTCATCTGGCGATGGATCGAGATAGACAGAGACCCAAATTGGAGCACTGGACTGAGCTCTTAAGGTCCAAATGAGGAGCAGAAGGAGGGAGAACATGAGCAAGAAAGTCAGGACCACGGAGGGTGCACCCACCCACTATTACAGTGGAACTGATCTATTGGGAGCTCACCAAGGCCAGCGGGACTGGGACTGAATAAGCATGGGATGAGACCGAATTCTTTGAACATGGCAGACAATGAAGGCTGATGGGAAGCCAAGAAGAATGGCACTAGGATTTGATCCTAATGCATGAACTGGCCTTTGTAGGAGCCTAGCCTGTTTGGATGCTCACCTTCCTGGACCTGGATAGAAGTGGGAGGACCTTGAACTTCTCACAGGGCAGGGAATCTGGACTGCTCTTCAGTCTCCAGAGGGAGGGGGAATGGAGTGGGGAGGGAGGGGGAGAGGGGAGGGGAGTGAGGGAAGGGGCGATGTGTGGTAGGAAGGGGAGGGAAATGGGAAACGGGGAGGAGGCAGAGAAATTTTTTTCAACAACTAAAAATATAAATAAAAAAACCCTGAATCCTGGCCTAAGAATCTAAGGCACAATTATCTCTCTGACATGTATGCACTTCCTCTTATCTTATTTCTTTCCCTTCCCTTCCCTTCCTTTCTTTTCCTTTCTCTTCTCTTCCCTTTTTTCCCCTTCCCTTCTCTTCTCTTTCTTCTCTCCCCTTTTCTCTTCTCCACCTATCTATCTAATCTATCTATCTAATCTATCTATCTATCTATCTATCTATCTATCTATCTATCTATCTATCTATCAATCTGTCATCTATCTATCTATTTTTTTTATTTTTAGATGAGATCTCACTATGCAAACTAGCCTCAAACTCATAATCTTCTTGCCTTTGCTTCTTAGCTGATTGGAATGCAAATTTACTTCACCATATCTACCATCTACATGCATTTATTTTTACCAGATGATGACATTTAGATGCTGAGAGATTAAATACTTCTTTCAATGCCATCTGTATTATAAATAGTACTGCCAGGATTGCAATCCAGGCAGTCCAGCTCCAAACATCCTCAAGCATATCTTTATTCTTAAAGGGCCTGGTTGGCCATACATTCTGCCTATGTCACTATGCAAGCCTCAGGGACCCAAGACAATGACACTAAAGAGTTAGGGAAATGCTGTAAAAAAATATTGCCACATCAAAGAAACCCCTGGGTACTGTGTGCAATGGGTCATCAAAGGAACTTTGTCAATAATTCAATAGCTCCAAATATAATATTGATGATAACAATTCCTACTTAGTAAACATATACCTGTGGGACTGCTATTCTGCCAAGTAGTTCAAATGCTGTAGAGTCTTTGATCCTCACGCAGGCTCATGGGGAGGAGCCAATGTTATATCTATTCTGGCTATGAAGATAGAGAGTAAACGTGCCTTCGGAGAACTGTGCTGTGCTCCCTAGTGGCTTATGATTAAATTAGCCAGGAAGAAAAAATGTAAGGGAGAACAGCAGGGGCTTTGGACTAAAGCACATATGGGCTCCAATTCAAGTTAGCACAGAGGGAAGTGAGACCTCGGACTCTTTTGCCTCTTCATCCTTATAATTTTCCAAGGTGTAGTCAAGCATTCACTACCAAGATGTCAACAAATTGGAGCTATATGTTAAAGGCTAACTTTATTATAAAACTTTTAAATTAAAAGGATATTTTCATGTTGACTATAGATTAATTCCTTCATGTAGGGATATAGGGAATGAAACGTCTAAAAATCAGAGCAACATCTGTTACCATCCTCATACTGGTAGCCACTATTAGCCATTGTCCATCATGTTCTTTCCTGCTCTGCACTTTAGGTTTTTACTGTAGAATTGAAGTGATAGCTTAATTCAGTAAGGAGACTTTAGCTTGAGATTCAGGCAGACCTATAATCTAATTAAAATGTTTTGCTATATTGCATATATGGCCTTGATAAAGTCACATGTCTCAGATTCCCTTGTCTTAGCCTGTGATTTCCTCATGTGGTGCTTGGTTAAAGAACACAAATGCTTAAATCAATTGGTACATAGTAGGTGATGAGTACCTACTGATGATATAGTCTTTAATTCTCAAGGCTGAATCAATATTTATTTACTTGTCCCCTGACCAAAAAAATAAACAGTCCTTGGGGCATGGGATGTATTGTAGTAGTAAGAGCGGCGGGCTGCTTCCCGCCACCTGGCTAGCTTGCCCCAAAATAATTACATGGAAACTGTATTATTTTAAACACCGCTTGGCCCATTTCTATCTAGCCTCTTCTAGGCTAGCTCTCGCACCTGGACTAGCCCATTTCTAATAATCTGCTGTAGCCCACGAGCTGGCTTACCAGGAATGATCTTAACCTGCGTCTGCCTGGAGTGGGAGCATCATGGCGACTCCCTGACTCAGCTTCTTTCTCCCAGCCTTCTGTTCTGTTTACTCCACCTACGTATGTTCTAACCAATAAAATGGGCCAAAGCAGTTTCTTTATTTTTTAAACAATGACCTTCCTCCATCAATGTATTTCATGTTGGGGTGCTTATCTAGCATATACAAGGACCTGAATTCAAATTTTCTTTGTGCTTTGGTCTGATCTACCCTTTACTTCCTCTTCCTTTTCCTCCTCCTCCTCTTCTTCCCCATCCTCTTCTTTCTTCTTCTTCTTCACTGGGTTCTTCAAGACAAGCTTTCCCTGTGTAGCCCTAGCTGTTCTTGAATGTGCTTTGTAGACTAGACTGTCCTCTAACTCACAGAGATGAACCTGCTTCTGCCTCCTGAGTGCTGGTATTAAAGGTGTGTGGCACTACTGCCTGTCTGGATCTAACACTCTTTATCATGTTAACTTCGCTACTATGCTGCTCTCTGCATCAATCACTATTCTTCCAGAAACCAGGTGGTTCTATCCGGGTTTTGGTAGAAAGCACTGCTCAGCTGCCCTAGCTTCCCGCCCATAGTAAAACACAACTTTGGATGAGGTATGAATCCATTTTACACCACATGTGATGTTTATTCTACTGGTATTAATTTCTCAACTGTCCTCCATTAGGCTCTGTGCTAAGTATTAATATTTAAAATAAAGAGAGACAGCTTACTGTGAGAAGTTGATTAACAAACTGAAAGGCAAGAAATAAACATAGGGAGAGAAGAAGGGAAAGTAGTAGTGAAGACAGAAGGAAGTCAAGCCCAGACATTTCTGTGTTTGCTTGTACACCTTATTATTAGAAAAGGAGCCATTTCAATTCATTCATTCATTCATCATGAATCTATGTACACACTTATTCAGCATCCTACACTAAACTTAATTTCTATATAAGGTAGTAAAGATACAAAAAGAAACTTGACAGTGGCAATATACGATCACATTCATGTGTGTCCCAGATGGGTATACAGTTGTGTCTGCATGCATGTGGAAGTTAGAAGTCAATAGGGGTGTCACTTCAACATCCTCTGCCTTAACTTCTTAATATTTATTCTTTAAAAAATTTATATATGTATGAATAAAATATGATCATGTCTCCACTCCATTTTCCATCTAATTTTTCATAGATTCGCCTAATGCAGTGCTTCTCAACATTGGGGGTCAAATGACCCTTGCAAAAGACCATCAGAAAACACAAATATTCATATTGCAATTTATAAAAACAGTAAAATTACAGATATAAAGTAACAAGAAAAACAATTTTATGGTTGGGGCTACCACAACATGAGAAACTGTATTAAGTGTTCGCAGCATTAGGAAGTTTGAGATCCACCTGCACTAACATGCTCTTACACCAAACTCATGTCAGCTCTCTCTTTTTTTAAATAACCCACTAAGCCCATGTGTGCATGTATATAGGTCCACCCAATGGAGTGTGGGCAACCTACCAGTGATAACACAACAATAAAGATGATTTCCTCTCATCCAATACCTATCAACTAACAATAGCCTGTCAGAGGTGAGACCTCATGAACTCCTCTAATTTTTCCTGACTTGATCTTTACAGGTCTTACGAAGGTAACCTCAGCATAGGAGTTCATGAGTGCAATAAACATGCCATATAAAGAGAACAGCATTTCAGAGCATTCCTCCCACCCTCTGGCTCATACAAATTTTTGCCTCCTCTTTTATGTTCCTTGAGTTTTGGAGAGTAGGCTAATAAAGATGTTCAATTTAGAACTCAATACTCAGAGTCACTCGTTATCAGCTTTTTGACCAATTATGATTCTTTACCCTGACTGCTGCCCAATGCAAAGAGGAGGGAGGACAAGGAGGAGAAGGCAGCTACTGCTGCCCTGATCTATAGGTATAAACACAGACATTTAGAAGGCAGCTTGACACGATCATATAGCAAAATAACAATAGCTGAGTCTACCATATGGCCTATAATCTTTAAAGACTTAAGTTTTTGATCAGGTATGCAGTAACAGAAATGGATCCCCTCCAGTGGATCAGGCTTCATGTCCGATTATAAAGTATATGGTTACTCATAACAGTCATGCCACTATATACCAGAGGGCACATCTTGCCTGTCAGGTCAGTTCTGTACCTTGTGTGGTCCAGCACTGGGTAAGAACATTGATGTAAGTTCTCCCTGCAGTGGCCTGCAGGGCACCATCTGGCATTATAAGAGCTGGCCAGCAGGGTCCCTTACTAGACCAGGAGCTTATTGATTCAACTATTGGGTAGAGAGAAAGTCCTAGGGGTTTTCCTTTCTCTACCTCCCCAGCACTGGGATTAAAGATAGGGTCATCCATGTCCAGCTTTTGTGTAAAATTTGTGTGCTGAGGGTGAAACTGAAGTCCTTGCATTTGTGGATTAAACACTTCACCAAGTGAGCTGCTTCCTGACATCTTTCTGGTCAGATTTGCAGGGTGATCATATATCTCATTTTAACTGGAACAGTTGTAATTTATGACTTTTCCTTTAGAGACCTTTACAGTGTACCATTTATCCTAGGCAGAAGTAGCCTGGATTAGGTGGCAAATTATATAGTGATTCAACTTACTAAAGTCATAACTGACAAAAGAAAGATGCTCATTCAGTGGAATTCAATAAAATTGCCAATGCAGTATGATTTGTGGAAATCGGAGTGCTATGTGGGCTAATCTGCATGGATTTTAAGGCTTCATGTAAATATCCCTTAGGAATTAACTTTCAGAGCTGAGAGGTGAAGGGTAAGATGCTGTCAAGTGAAGGAAAAGAAGGGTGCAGCTTGCTTAGCACATAAGAGTTGGGGTTGGCTGTTGTGAATCTCCACTTAAGGTAGGAAAAGATGAAAGGGACTTCAAACCTGGGTGCTGAGAGGAGCCTGTCTGAGGTGTATTTTCCTGGCCTTCATTCACTCCACAGCTCCTTAAGAGGAGAAGCACTTCTCTGGCTGACTTAAGCATCCTATGTGTTTGACAATCTCTAGGGAGGTAGAAGGATAATGGAGGTTGATGAAACATACACTCTTAGGTTGGCCCAAAGGGACCTGTCACTGAAGTGCCAAAAAAGGCAGAAAGACTCCCTCTCTCCCCAAAATTAGCTTCACTCAAAAAGACAGAGGGGAAGCTTTTGTTCCAACAAAGTTATGTTAATCTTGTCAAGTTGGTGCACTGGGTGGCTGAACTGGTACTTGGGGACTGTCATAATATTGATGGGGAGTTGGTGCACTGGGTGGCTGAACTGGTACTTGGGGGCTGTCATAATATTGATGGGGAGTTGGGGAAGTTAATTTAAATCTGTCTCTTCACTCTTCCACGCCTCTTGCGCCTTAATAAAACTCCACAGTGATTGTGGGCTTAGCTGACAGCTAGGGAGTGATCTTTGAGTCTGGCATGGAATGATTCCTTCTCCTTTATCTTGTCTTTGTCCTTCTGCTACCTCCATGTTCATTACCCCAGTGCTATGGTACTAATCTGTATGAAGAAATCCCTGATTTACTGAGATCCATTGTTGGGAGCTAGCATAGGGTCCTAGAATATTAGAATATCTGGGTTTGAATAGTAACATCATTATGAACTGCCTGTCTAATGTTGTGAAATCTAGTAGTGGCTTCTGATCCCTGGCCTTCTCAAATTGCAGTGATATAAAATAATATTGCCAAAGCCTTTCTATAGTGGCATCTGCCAAAGCCTTTTCCCCCTTTCAACACTGTGTAGGGCATGGACTGCAGGTAACTACCAAGGGCCAAGTGACAAATGAAAGCTATATTTCCCTAAACATTTCCATAGATCACACACTCAGCTTTGCATCAAGAAGACCATGGAGGAATCAAATAGAGTGTAACTATTTTTAAAAGATCTAACATTTTGAAATACTCAAAGGCTGTTAGATGATCTTATTATATGGTAAACTATATTAATTCTGGTACAACTCATATCACCAAAACTAAAACTTTCATTTTTCTCCATCATTGTAATATTACTTTTGTTTCTGGGATCCTGAATCAAAAGAAATTTCCAGGAAATTATGGAAGCATCTGAATATATATATCCATATAACATTTGTCCTATGGGCCTGTGTTTGTCATGGACAGTTTTTTTGTTTGATCTAAGGCAATGCTATAGCCTACTCATGTCCTCAACTTTGATCCTGTTCTCCACCAATGCTTGAATTCAAGTTTCCCCAGTGTTTTCTTCTATACTTTATGAATGTTGACTTAGATGATTTTTGTCTCCCTCTGTATCAATAGCTTTCGAGAGGCAAGCTGGTTCTATGAGCTGTTTAGTAGGAAGTCCTACTCAGCTGAACTACTCACTTTTTCCCTTTTGCAAAATGCAACTCTGGATAATGTGTGAATGCATTTTTAGCATACATGTTCATTCTACTGGTATTAATTTCCCACCTTCCCTCTTATATAAGCAGGTCCTGTGCTTATATCCATAAAAGTAAAGTTGGAAAAGTAGAAATGAGGACAGGTAAGGTAGCTACACAAATGTAAAGAACTAAGGTAAAAGACAAGAATAAACATATAATGGCTATCTGCCTATGCTCAAATAACACTTCTGACTCTTTGTTTCATTTTGTTTTGTTTTGAGACAGAGTTTCTTTGTGTATTCTTGGCTATCCTGCAAATCATTCTATAGACCAGGCTACCCTTGAACTCACAGAAATTCACCTGCCTCTGCCTCCCAAAGGGCTATTCATTGAATGAATATGAAAACATGAATATATGATAAATATGTGATAACAAATGCATGAAGGAATGGTCCCAGGAATGTATTGATAAAGCATAATTGAGTTAAAAGTCAAATGAATGAATGAATTATTAACCCAGAAAGAAATGGGAAATTGGAAGTGATATTGGCTACATGGAGCCATAAATGGTATATATTACAGGGAATTTTTATAACCATAAAAAGCACAGTTATTACAGAAACTAGTTAAGGCCTTTTTATAATTTAAGAACATTAATAAGTTAACATTTAGAATTATCTGTTGTTTGGGACATGAGGGTAGGAGAAGCACACAAGGAAAAAGGCCAAGAAGTGATCCTTGAAAACACAGAAGATACGTATTGAGATGTTCCTTTGTGATGCTATGATACAAATAACAGAGACATGATAATTTGTCAAGAACACTCCTATGTTTACCATGGCTCTCCACTCTAACATCTAGAGTGTGTCTAGGCAAAGTTTTGATAAGTGCTACAGCAATTTCTCCATCATATGAAAGAAAAGAAAGCTGTGTCCCCACGTGGAAGAAGAAACTGAAGGAAGGGGAGGGACCAGCATGTTCCTGTGGACGCCTGCTCATTCATAGGAGCAGATCACTGTGATCAGAACATCTCTGAGGCACCACCTCCACACAATGTTTCCTGGGATGTGAAATTCCATCACAAGAAACGTGGGACACATCAGAACACAGCAAGATGGTGAGAAGAACAGTAGAAACGTACAGAGATTGAGAAACTATCTGGGATATAATTCCACAGCTCCTTGCGTTGCTGGATTCTTATATATAAAGTCTAAAGCGATACTTGTGTTAGTATAGAGAAATAATCACAACAGAAATTCACCATTTAATTTTGACTATATCTAACAATATGTATTAATCTCTCTACTTTCTCATTTTTGATTTTGCACAATGCTCCAAGATGATGCAGTTCAAGGTCAGGATTTCAACCCTAGTCAACAAACTACATGCAACTCATAACTACTGAACGAGAGAATTAGCTTCTCCTCTCGATAAGCCCTTTTGTTAGCTACCTAATACAAAGTGATCTGCCCCAAAATAATATGCATACAAGTCATACTAAATGAGCTCTGGAAGTCAAAGGTCTATATTTATGCATATGAATGTGATGATAAAACCCCTAAAAGAGGCCATCAGTTTGTGAGAGTGGGGGGCATTAGAGGAGGAAAGACATGGGAGAGGCTGGAGAGAAGAAAGAAGGAAAGTAAAGAGGGTGCTCTAATTATATTTTAATTTTAATGCATAGACAGCCATCAGGTGGAAGAGACTGGTTAATACTACATACAGAGAACAGTTTTATTCATGACTTCTCATTCAATAATAATGCTGTCAGTATTATAGCTGTATCTTCAGCAGTCACTTTAAAATACCTTAAGAGTATTTTTCCTATGGAATTTAGAAAATCAAATAGTAATCATACAGATAATAAAAGAAGTTTAAAGGATTTTCTCAAAACACAAAGCTAATAAAAAAAAAAGATATGCCCAAATACTGAAATTAAATCTCTGAATTATGTCCCTTTTATAGCCTCCCCCAACCCGCTGTGTGTTCTAAGGTCTGTTTCCTATATTTTTAGATCCCAGAGCCAAAGGCATAGTCCAGACTAGCTATGAATGCACGTCCTTGAGCTCCTTAACCTTAGCATCCCAAGCACTAGGGTCAGAGGCATGTTCCAGCACCCCAAGCTTGCATCCAAAGTAAATTCTTGAATTATAATACTGTCTTCCTCTATTTCCCATGTTTGAAAATCATGACATAGCTGTTTGCTGCTCAAGATGTGATTTCATTCCTCAACACGGACATCATCTGAGAGCTGGGGAAAATGCGGTAATTCCCTTCCCCACATTTCCCCAGAAAGTATACCAAATCAGAATCTGTTTTAATGAGATCTCCAGGCACTCTTATGCAAATTAGCTTATGAGCAGAACCAGAATAGTGCTAGTTTCTCAGAATGTGACTGTTGGGCTATCCACACCAGCAGCAATTCCCTTCATAATTCCTGAGTCTGAAGCTTCGCCAGTGGCACATAGTGACCTGAACCCTCCCCAGGCCCTATACTCCCACAGTACACATATTTCTGTGACCATATCAAATCAGAACTCTGGTTGTAGAAGCAAGTTCCTCAGCTATTAGAATTAGACACATTAGGGTTAGAACTCTGTGGTGGCATTTCATTTGTACTTTAATAAGCAAAGCTTGCCTGAAGATCAGAGAGTTAAAACAGACCCACTTGTCAGGCTTACAGACCAGGCAGTGGTAACACACACCTTTAATCCCAGTAGCCACAATAGTTGCCATAGAAACTGAATGGTGCATGCCTTTAATCCCAGTGGTGAACACCTTTAATCCCAGAACTAGAGAGGAATATAAAACAGGAGGTGAAAGCTCTCAGACTCAGTCTCATTCTGAGATTCCTGGAGGCAGGATCACCATTTCAGACTCAGGTCGCGGTATGAGCCAGTGGCTGGCCGCTTTGCTTTCTGGATCTTCAGGTTGAACCCCAATTTCTTTCTCTGAGCTTTTATTATTTGTGCTCCAGAACTTATGGGAATGTCTTCTCAATTGTGGAATGCTTCCTTGACACTCCATTGCTTATAAATTTACTTATGAGGACTCACTGATGAAAAGGATAAAATGTTGACACCTTCACCATGGCAAAATAATAAGTAAATTGCTTGTAAAAGTTTCCTTCCCCCCACTACCCCAGTATCTTCTTCTGCTTTATAGATGTCCATTTCTTGCTTTGAGTCCCATAGGTCTCATATCCACTGTTAGACTCCCAATGTGGCCAGGCATTGCTGACTCTAATCTTAGAAGAGTACCATGTGTCAACATTTGATGGCTCTATTCTACAACTAGATTCCATGACACTGATCCATAGGATGCAACTCAAATCAGAAGTGATTTGAATTGTGTAAAAAACTTGTACATCTCGTGCAAAATTTTCAACATTCTGCAGGAGCTCAGATCTATAACCTTTACTAAATCTCCTACATCCACTAATTCTTTAATTTTGTCATTTTGTCAGGAAAAACTATCAAGTTGTCCAGGGTGATTTGTTCTGCATGAAACACTAGTGTTCCTTATAGCTCAGTACTCCATTGTCATGGGTTTTGCTCTGGGCACATTGATTCAATTACTTTTACTAAATATTGACACCAGGCTTACTGGACAGTGACTTTCAGGATTACCTCTCATTAACCTTCTTGAAAGATGAATTCTGTACTGGGCCAGTTTCTGAGCTGACACATTCTGACTGCCTGCAGATGAGTCAGCTCCTAGCAGGCAACAGTCCCCGTTGCTTGATGTGGAAAACACCTCTGCCCTCCCCACAAAGCTACAGTAAAGGAGACCTTTTACACACAGAAGCACAGGAAACTGAAAGTAGAAGCCACACAGTGTAGTAATATAAGTGGCGGGGCTGTGTCCCCGGCACCCTGCTGCCCGCATGGCTAGCTTATGCCCTAAAATAATTACAAGGAAACTGTATTCTTTTAAACACTGCCTGGCCCATTAGTTACAGCCTCTTATTGGCTAGCTCTTACATATTGATCTAACCTATTTCTAATAATCTGTGTAGCCCACGAGGTGGCTTACCAGGGAAGATCTTAACCTGCAGCTGTGTCAGGTGGGAGAATGATGAAGACTCACTGACTCAGCTTCTTTCTCCCAGCATTCTGTTCTGTTTACTCCACCTATCTAAATTCTACCCTATCAGGGCCAAGCAGTTTTCTTTATTAATTAACCAATGAAAGCAACAGACAAATACAAGACCCACCTCCATCAACACAGATGAGAAGGGACTCATCTATATGAGGGCAGCGTGAGTGTGCTGGGATCTCAGTCTAAGCTTCTCCATGCAAGTGTTTACATCACCTGGAGCAGGTAACTACATGTCTCTGAGCCTTTGTCTATAAAATGTGAGTAAGTAAGCCTTAAGTGGCAAATACTTCATATCACCAGACTTGTGCTAGGTGGGAAATTCTTGCCTTTCTAACGGTTGCCCCCTTTCTTTGCATCTGACTGAATATCATCCACTCGCAACAAGAGACAGTATCTAGAGAGGAGATGGACAAAGATAGAGTGGGAATCCCATGGAATGCAGATTTGGGGTTGCCTGTACAGTGAAATATGCTGTGTCGCTGTGTGACCTCTTCATGTTAATTGTGTAAAAGTACATACAATCTTTGGGCTATTTCATTGGTTGTTCAGTGAGAACGGGGATCAGGTTTCAATACATATTTGGTTGTCCTCAAGACCTTCCCATAGCCATCACACGGACAACCACATGCAGCACCAGGGTCTTCTGCTATATCATAAATCATGAGATGAGAAATCCTCCTCCAGCCCTGGATTCCTCTGGTCTCTCTTCCTCCTCTAAGATTTTAGGGACAGGCATGCCAAAAGATCTATCTTTCCATGTCTTTTTCTCATCCTTTGTTCTTGTGGGTGAAGACACCTGGAGAGGAAAGACGTGTACGCCTCTATCTCATTCAACTGCTGCAGAAAAACAAACATAAAGAATGGGTCCCCATTAAATTAATTTCATTGATTTTTTTCCCTGCCTTTCCTTTGAAACCTCACACTATGGAGGTTATAATTAGGCCGTATATAATCCTCTGCTCAGGGACTCTGTCATCTCATCCCCCAAGCTGCCTTCTCGGGGGGCCTGGGGCTTTTCGTTTATGTATCACCCTTCAGGTCTAGATAGCAGATAGCCCCCTTTCCCAGAGTCCCATTCCATTCCATTTTGTTATGTGTCCCCACAATTCTATTACCTGTTCACGGTCTCAGTGACTCAACCACAGTGGCTGCAGTAATGATGGCTTTCAGAGCTCAGCTAATGACGCAGACACTGAGGTGTCTCCAGACCCAGCAGCCAGCTGAATCTCAATTTAGCAAGCTTTGAGACTGCCACGTCATGCATTATGCATGAGCGCATGCCTGCATGTGATGTGTGTATGGGTGCATGCAGGTTTGTTGGAGGAAGGGTGGGGGTTTGCACATTTATGCTCGAGACCTTGCATATTGGCGGTCACAGTGAGGAAAATGAGATGTCTGATCGTGCAAAGTGTTTGCTGGGAGATTGGCAGGAGGGTAGGGAAAGACATGTTGATAAATTTGAATGAGCTCCTAGCCTTCACGAGATTGTTCCCACTCCGTAGAGGACAGTGTAGCAGATTGGCAAAGAGCTAGGCTCTGAAACAGGGTGGCTAAGCATGAAATCCTGCTAAAGCTGTCTACCCGCTTGGTCTCTGAATGCTCAGGAATTAAGACACATCATCCTAACCTAAGGAGACGCTAATCTCATGATTTTCTGAAATGGAACAATGTAAGCAGAGATTTTAGCATTGTGCTTAGCTTTGCACCAGGTGCTTAGTAAATGTTAAACACTGTAAGTATTAATGTTTACTGTTCTTTGCCAGAAGAACAACTTCCAGACAGCTTGTCTGGATATGCCTTCTCTTCCTGGTGCATATGGCTTGGTTTTGGTATAAACTAGAGGACATAAAATACAAATTTATATCTCAGTTCTGCCTCAAGGTCATTGGGTAACCTTGAGAAAATCCCTTCTTGACCCTGGTCTTGAGCTTTCTCACCCACAAATGAGGCTGCAGATTAAATCAAACTGTGTATCTTAGGGGAGCATTGGCTCTTCAGAAGATCACAAAAGTACCCTGGAGAGATGCAGCCAAGGATTACAGAGAGGCTACAGTGTCTGTTTCATATATAAGAATTGAAAATATGGATTCTCGTATTAATGAAGCAAAGATATCTGCAAAACACCCAACTACAGGCTTTGAATTTCTAATTAGCACATCAGTACAGATTGCTAATGTACTTAAGATCGGAATATCTTATGATTCTACAACTTGATACAAAGGAGCCAAATAAGAATAGTGACCTTTCTCTTGAACAATGAAAGACAAGTGTTCTCAAATATAGGGCTAGCCAGGGACAACACATGACTTAGAATGGTGGGGACACCTTAGGTCTCTGGAGGCCAACAATCTGGTCTAAAGGTGAGAGGAAACCTTCACACTTAAATAGAGCTGATTCAGTTCTATGTTCGACTCTTTACATACTTGGTGATAATGAAACTCAGATTTCTTGAGTCTAAGAATTCTCAGAAGTGAACCAGAGGATGGTGGCTCCCACTGCAAAGAAAAATGGAGGCACTGAAACTGTTGAGCACCATTAAGGTGGATGTGGAACTTGCATTGCTTGCTTTAAGGATTACACTCATTGTATGTTTTCTCTTCTCCTCTTCCTCACCTCAATCTTTGGTTCTTTACTGAATGTATTCAAAACTAGTCACTCATGGCCCAACCTCACTATCTGCTATTAGATTGCACTTTTTAGTAGTCCCAACTTCCTTGTAGCCCCTTATTCCCTACCCCACCCCACAGCCAATCAAAAATGACATTCTTTCCTTATAACCCATAGACCTCTAGGGTAAGGCTTTGGTAGAAATTTAAACTGATGAATGGAAACGTCAAGAAAAGGAAAATCTTTTTGGTATCAGAATGGGAATTCTAACACAGGACTCACCCCCCCCACCTGGAGATGTAAAGATGGTGTTTGGGTATATGGTAGATATCAGATTGGGAATTCTAACACAGGACCCATTTCCTTGCCCCCACCAAGATGTAAAGGTGGTGTTTGGATATGTGTTAGATATCAGGTTGGGAATTCTAACACAGGACCCACCTCCCCTCGCCCAGAGATGTAAAGGTGGTGTTTAGGTATGTGTTAGATATCAGGTTGGAAATTCTAACACAGGACCCACCTCCCCGCCCCCACTTGGAAATGTAAAGGTGGTGTTTGGGTATGTGTTAGTATCAGAATGGGAATTCTAACACAGGACCCACCTCCCCCCACCCTGAGATGTAAAGGTGATGTTCAGGTATATGTTAGATATCAGAATGGGAATTCTAACACAGAACCCACCTCCCTGCCCCCACCCGGAGATGTAAAGGTGGTGTTCGGGTATATGTTAGATCGGGTTTTGAATCTGGAATGTGGATAGGAATCAAGTAACCTCTACTAACCAAAGGCCAGGATATAAGACAATGTATAGTTCCATTGCTTATGATGAAAACATCATGGCAAGGCTTACAGAGTAGGCTAAGACCGATGTCTAGGAAACTAACCCGAGATCCAGTATCTCCAACTGGTGGCCAAAGACGGATGAAAGCTGGAAGCCATCTTAACTTCTTCCTCTTTGATCCCTTCACTTCTCCTTCTTGCTTTTTATTTTCAATCTTCTAAGAAATCTTTGCACTAGCAAGATAGACTCGTCTGTAAAGAAATAATGACTGTTTGTTTCACACTTAACAAACATGAATACCAATTCCTACTGAAGCTAAGCCTCTTAAGCTATAAACTAGGAGAATCATAAATATTCTATGCCTGGAATAAGGGCCTAGAGAGGAAGGTCAAAGTGAAGTATTGGCTAAGGGACATGGGTCTAGTAAGATAAGAGAGTCAAAGACATGCTGCTGAGAAGGCTGAGACTCCTGGGAAAGGGCTGGTCATGTCAACGGATGCTAAACCTCTGACTGAGAACATCATCTAAGCAGCAGGGGCATGACAGTACTTAGAGGTCTAAACCATTGTCTTATCTGAATGAATGGCTTTTACCTGGCCCAAACTTGGCCTCTTCTTAGCTTAGAGCCACTTGCTACACAGTTTGAGGATTTGTGATGTGCGCATCCTGCTTCTCACCATCCTTCTTACCCTTACTGGCAACCTAGGACTCTGTTTCAGATAGTGAATAGTTAATCTGTTTCCTGAGTAGTCTGCATGAACACTGAAACTATCACACTGACTGGCAGTCTTAACAAAAGGAAAGGTTGAAGACAGACATATCAGGAGAGGGTGAGCACAGATGCTTTTTCAGTTGCTACAGAAACATTTTGTCTTTGCTTTTCTGTTTTTTGACTGCCTGGCTTCTTGACCTCAATCATCTCTGTACAGAGGTACAGGGCCAAATTTTATTTGTGCAAGGCAGATACCACTATCCATGGCTCTGTATAGAATTTGGAAGTTGATCCATTAATCTACCCACCATATATTCAGTCCCTGAAGAGGCATCTGAGCCTTCAACTGAAGATGTGTGTCTACTTTTTATTTTAATTCTAATTAATTACATAAATTAGACATGCTATTTCAGACAATGTGTTTCTATAGATGTTGCACCCTGAGAGGACTTATTTTTGTTCATTGATTTCTAAACAAGCACTTACTGAGTTCTAGACTCTGCATGACATAATAAGAAGGGAACTAGTTCAAATTCCACCCCTACTTTCCTGGTGTTGTTGAGCTAGTATGGAAAATGCAAGCATAAACAAATTACGGTACTCTGAAAAGTATTGCAGGACTGACCACCACTGGTTATGTGGTGAGCATCGAATAATGTGAACCAGTACATTTCTTCTCTGAAACATCCCTATGATGCCACTATTCACCATGTCCCTGACACAGCTGGGAAAGTAAGGAAGGCCATAAGAAGAAGAAACGATATATTTAGAAAGTCCATTGAGTCATGTTTTATCTATTATAACCAGCATGTCCATTAGTCCTGAGCCCTCATCGTCCTGTGTTATGATATAAGAGGCATGGACTCGAAGGATCACCTGATGTAGCCAGGTTACCAAGGGAAGTTTCTAAGAACTGATACCAGGTTTGAATTTTGAAGAGCAAATGGTTGTTAGGAAATGACAGAGGCACAGAGATTTGAGAGGCGAGATCAGCAGGTGAACAGATGACATGATATAGAAATGACAAACATAAGATAGCAAGTGACTTAGTTTCAGGCTGTGACAAGGCAGGGAGGTGCAGCTTTCCACTGAGTGCTGTCCTTGACTCCTAGAAGGACATGTCAGTTGGCAAATTGGTTTAGGGAGGAAACTAGATTGAAATGTGTGGAGGTGTCCTTAGAGAAAACTTTCCAGTGTGTCCTCAAGAATATTTTTTTTTAACTGAAGCCTTGACTTTTCCAGAG
This sequence comes from Microtus ochrogaster, assembly GCF_000317375.1. Lineage (NCBI taxonomy): Eukaryota > Metazoa > Chordata > Mammalia > Rodentia > Cricetidae > Microtus > Microtus ochrogaster. The sequence continues at coordinate 4,690,827 of NC_022016.1, forward strand.
GGAACTTATTACCACCTTGAAAAGGGTTCATGTGTGTTCAAAAGCAGGAAGCAGACAACCTGGAGGGTGAGGCAGGGAGTAAGAAGACGGGAAACAAGATTACACAAGAAGGATTCAAAGCCTGGAGTTTCTGATGCCAGATAAATGGATACTCAGAGGGCAAACAAGCTGATGTCATATATCAAAGGTTGTGACGAGGTATTGCATAAGCGAATGAGCCACACAAGCTTGTAAGACCTTGGGTAAATTGCGTCACCTCTCTGGGATATGGGTTCATCCGGGAAAAGACAAACTACTTAGCAGTTTTTCAAAACTACCCTGAGAATTAAGGATCCTACATGTGATATACCTAACACATAACCAACTAGCAACATGCAGTAGCTGATGTAACAAACATCATTACATTGTAGAAATACAAAGGTGAGGGACAGACTAGTCTTGCTGATGTCCTCAGACCTGAATTGACAAATACAGTATCTCTATCCCAACCTAAAGACAATCGCATGGAGTTTGCACAATCCATACCACAGTAAGTTCAGAGTGCCATCCGTGGGCAGCAGTTCCAGCAGTGGGCTCCAATAACAGTGCTCAGCATTGGCAGCTAGCTCTTTTGTCCTTATCCTTTTCCCTTTCCAGAGATGAACTTTTCAAAATTCTTTTAATTAGCCCTGGTTTAAATATCTAATACTGTCTCATCTTTCCTTTACTCCCTGCCCTTTTAAAGAGAAAACTTTGAGACCATTAGTCAAGAAAGGGCATAACTTCCAAACTTAAGATTCCCATTCACACACATCCCACCATAGAGAAGTATTTGCCTGTCCCTAACACTTATCCCATCCTTCTGACCATTGTTAACCTGATATCACCAGAATTGCCCCTTTTTGTCTTATGTACCTTCTGAATCTGCCTCATCAGACCACAAATATGTTCATCTCTCCCTGCTCCTCGAACTTTCTGCTGCTGACAGCCAACACTTTATGCCTTCCCTTCACAGCCAGACTTCCAGAAAGAGACGTTTATGCAAATGGTCTCCACTTCACCACTTCCCACTTTCTCCTCCGCCCACCACAGTCTGGATTTTATACCCGTCACTCTCACACACCACCTCTTCCAAGGCCGAAAGTGCGTGGATTCACAGTGCTATCCATTTCAATCCGGCTCTATATTCAGGAATGCTGTTTACTCTCATAAATGTCTCTGAAATCTTTGGGTAGCAAATTCCTGATTTCCTTACCATCGTTTTAGATACATCTACCTTCTTGTGGACTGAGGCTCAGCATTCTTGTCTTCTTTTCCAACACATTTTTCTTGGGCTGCATAGTCACCCAACATCGCATGAATACCACCTACCAAATTTGTATCCCAGGCCTCACTCCTTCCTCAGAGATAAGAACAGAGTTGTGCACCTGGTCTCAATAACCCTACTTGGTTAGAAAATTGGCTTTCTGAGTGAATTTCAATCTCAGTCATTTGGTAGTAACAGAAGAAAGATGAATTTTTAATAATCATTTCAGACAAGAGCATCATCTTATTTGAGTAGGACTGGTAAAGTCAATGCTATAAACTGGATAGTGACAAAGAACAACTATTCATTCATTCGGGAACCGAGACCTAGGGTATCCAAGACCAGTGCAGATTCAGTGTATTGAGGACATTCTCTCAGGCTCATGAAGTAAGGCTTTTAACCACATTGTCACATGGTAGAACAGTGAGTCTGTCCTGGGCTTCTTTTATGAAAGTATCAATTCCATTCATGAAGGCATTGGAAGCTTCCCAGGACCCCACATCCAAATACAGTCACTTCCCTTGAGTTACAGTTTTACCCTGTAGAACTCAGGAAGACATGGAATTCAGAGCACAGATGTCCTGGGGGAGGACAGGTGGCAAAAGGAAGCAAGGCAGATTCTTTGGGAATGGGGCAGCAAAGGATGAAGCTGAGATGGTGGGGGGATACGCAGGGACAGAGGTGGGGTGCCGTGGAGTCTCCGGAAGACTGTGCTTTTGAGGAAGACTTGGTCAAGGATCAGGACCATGGGAACTAGCAAACTAGGCAAATGAGGCCCTGGGCAGTTATAAAAGGGGATGTTTTGTGGAAATGCAATAAAGTGCTGATTAGAATCATTAAGTGGAGCTGAGAGACAAATCTGAGATGTGAACCAACTCTTTTTCAAGGAAGGATTTTCCCAGGGAGTGGAGGGACAGCACTGGTTGTGAAGAGTTTACAGTATATTCTAATCATGTTGTCTGACTCCTCTGCTAAGCTATAAGTGTTTGAAGACAGGGTCTTTGTCTGACTGCTTTGCTTTGTTTCATTTTGATCTTCAGTGCATGCAGATTTGGTATAAAGTAGGTGTATAGTAACTTGAAAAAAGAACCAGCAGTATCAACAATTGCAGGGGTTGTTTACTGAGAGAACAAGTCGCTTTTCATTGTAGACAAGGGATCAGGAAATGGAAGGTTTCCCTCCTCCTATTCCTCCCCCCTCCTATTTTCTTGCTTTCCTCCTCTTCTCCATGTCTTTTTCTCCCTCTCCCTTACCTTTACTTTCATAGATATTTAGTGACTTCATCATGCAGTTCTCTCGTTATAACCCCAGGGCTTTCTCTGTGAGACTGGGACCCTCCTTATGGTGTGTGTGTGTGTGTGTGTGTGTGTGTGTGTGTGTGTGTGTGTGTGTTTTGAGTACTTCCCAGGAGTGTCTCTCCTTTTCCTGAGATGGGAGGGGACAGCATGCATTGAAATCAAAGTCTGTACATTGCCAACACGCCTTTGAAGCTCATGGCCTCTGCTTTGGAACTGTTCAGCTCACGAACACACATTTTATTAGTGTCTTCTTGTTACTATGCTATTAGAAGCTGTCAGCTCCCTCCCTTCCTAATGCTCTCCTCTCCTATCTGCTTTGAAATGTTTTGTCAGGTTTGCATATGCCTAGAGAACAGGGGTTCCGGGTTCAGCAGAACATGTCTTCCAGTGCGCCCTCTAAGCCTGTCTCTGGGCTCCATACTTAATTAGACTGGAGCAATCACTCTCTCCTCTCCCAAACCACCCCTCCCTCTCCTTGCTTGAAGACAAGCTCCTGAAGCTAGCAGAGACCTGCCAAAGTCTGCAAAAGAGATTTGGAGCATGAATGGGTTGATGTGTAGAGAGGAGTGACTTCCGGCTGGGTCATGTCTGCAAGCTTGCTGCTCACCCTATGTTCCACTATGTGTGTTTTTAAGTTTATTTGTATACATATGTGCAAGCACATGTTTGTGTGCGTGTCTGCTTATGTCTGACCATGTGTAGGATGCAATGTAGCTGTGTTTGAGTGTGTATGGGCAAGAATATGTGAACATGAGTGCAACAACGTTAATATGTGTGTGTGTGTGTGTGTGTGTATGGGTGTGTGCCTATATGTTTAAGGGCTTGTGAGTGTGTTTCTGTGCATATGACTGAGAATATGTTTGTGTAATGAGAATGTATGCGTATGTATGTGTGTATCAGGCAATTCTTGTCAGAATGCAATGTTTCTCAGATTGACAGTCAGCTCTTTGTGGCTGCTCTAGTTTGTTTGTTAGGGAATAGCTCCATCCGTGCATCTTTAGTATAAATGCAGCCACTGATATCTCACAGTAGCCTGTTCTTTCTCGGGCTGTGATTTAAGCACCTTACATATTAACCCCTTTTTCATTAAAAATTGAAAAAGAAATTGTTTTTCTAAGTCTCCAGAGCCTTTATCTTCCATGCATTGTCACCCTAGAGTTAACATTTATTCCTACCGGTAATTCGGCAACATTTTTAAAAAAATAAGAAGTCAGCAGCAGCCTGAAGTTTCATTTGCTGATGTCTGCTTTCATGTTTTAGTGAATTTTCATCCAAATGTAACTCCGTGCTTGAAGTTGCCTATTATATATAGAAAAACGTATAAACCTATGCTCCTCTTTTCCACTTCACAGTGCCCTCTAGAGCTCATCCCTCTAGTTTATGAAGATCAGCTGTATGTTTTAATGCACATTGTCTAGATATAATTTGTTTAATCAATCCCCCATTGATAGGCATTCAGATTATTTTCAGCTATAGACTATGTTGGACTAAGCATCCTTGTAAACACAGCTGTGAACATCTGGCTGCTTAGGATAATTCCAAGAAGCAAAACTGTTGGGGGCAAGAGGTGTACATATGTAAATGTGGGCAGGAAATGCCTCATAGTCTTAAGAAAGGTCAACAGAGTTTATATGTCAAGTCCCTGATGTAGTAGTGGCTTAACAAGTCCTGAGCTAGCCAGAGAGAGGGCAGCTGGAAGAGGAAGTGATATTATCTGGATTCTCATTTAACTCCAAACACTGTTTGAAGAGCAAACTTTTGATAGCCTTGGTCCTTTAGCTGGCTGGTCCTGGACTGGAGCTGGGAGCTGTTGGTTAGACCAGCCACAGGGTGCCAAGTAGACTCCTGGCAAAGAAAAGAGGAAGAAAGGGGCTTTCTCTGAACAGAGAGCCTCATTACACTGCTCCACCACTTCAGAGGATGCTCACAGGCAGAAGTTGGCCTCAGCTCAGGAGGAGTCCTCTTGGTCTGAATTACCCTAATTCCGACCCATGCTGTCTCAGTCCTCAAATTTGTCATTAGCAGGTACATTGTAGAGGCATCCAAATTTCACACAGTGGCTCTCGGAGATAAAGAGGACGGAGACAGAATTAAATGAGGAGGAAAAGAAGGGGAGACAAAAGCAGGAGGAGTGGGACTGAGCGCGCAGGCATCCAGGGAGGAATGAGACTAAGATGGTGGCCTGCAGTACACCACTGTGACTTTACAATTCCAATGCAAATAGCAGGAGCCATGAAAAACAGTGCTTGGGTGTCAGCATCACAAAAGGGAATGAGGACCCTTGCAGCAAAAACAACAAATATTTGAAGAAGTGAATTAATGAATGGCTTTAGCTAGGCCCAAACGTACCCATGGAAAACATTCAAATGGAGAAGTAAGCAGATGCAGATGAAATGCCAGCTTCCTGGTGGCCTTCCTGGCAAGCTGTGCTTGCTCCAAAAGCTGAATATTCATTGGTAAGGCTGTGGGGGTTAATGCTGTGCCGTGGAAGGCAAGAAGCAGGATGGCCAAGGGGCGGAGCTGCCTTACAGTTTCAGGCACAGCTTTCACTGAGCCCATGGGTGACCCTGGGATAAAGTCCTTCAGTATGGACTGCAGCTGAACTCTAGCTCCATGCCTTTCGCTGCCCACAAGCTTCATACACGCAGTGAGCAGCTATGTGCATGGGTTCTCATCAGAATCCTAGGAGGTAACAGCTAAAGCAGGCTAAGAATACCCAGAGCAACTTGGTAATATCTTCCTAGTCAGAAGAACAATCTGCACAAGATATCATGGTTTGTGCCACACCAGCATGTGACCTTGGTCAGCTAATAGAATTTCTCTGACCAGCTAGCTTTCTTACTCGTGAAATCAAGTGAATACGACAAGCAAAGATTCAAGAGGACCGTCCTTGACGTGCCCAGTCCAACGTTCAGCCTCTAGGGGGCATCAGTAATCAATTCAGGGGGACCATCCTTGACTTACCAGTCCAACGTTCAGCCCCTAGGGAGCATCAGGAAGCATTGCAAAGATTCAGAAGGACCACCCTTGACATTCAGTAATCATGGCATGCTGGTCTCCCTCTGGACTTTGCAGTTTTATTACCCAGCTGCTGCTCTAAGTGCCTGATGGTTTCTCACCCTCACCCTGATACTGCTCTCACACCAAGGGGCTTGATCCTGGAATAATGGCTGCATGTGGCAGGAGAGCAGACTGCTGTGGTCTCACTTAGTACCTGCCACAGGGCAGATGTGGACAATTACTTCCTCTAAATGTTATCCTTTGTGGTCCTAACTGTAGCCTTGACAGCTGCTAACCTTAGAGGGGAGAAGATTCTCACTGCAGGTAAAACAGCCACGTGGTGTAAGAGGTGGAGCGACAGCCCGGGTGCACTTAGCTCACTCTCCCATTTCACACAGGCTGCATCTGTCACTCTACTCTGTTTTGTCTGTTTTCAAGAAGTATGAGAGAGGGGTTTGCTTGGAAATACCCCCCCCATTTTTAAGGATATAAGATAATTATTTAACTTTATTAATCTAAAAGCTCTCCTTTAAGTCATATCAGGACACATATTTATTTGATTTATTCCATGATATATGTAACAACATGATATATAATAATATCAGTACGCCATGGCAGTGAGTTCAGTGAAAAACGTTGAGTTTAGTAGCTTTCGTCCTTGGTATCTATCTCTTTCAGAGTGTATAAAACTGTATTTAGAGTCACCCAGAATCTGCTCATAGCAAGCAGTGTTACAGCGAGAAAGGGCATTACACGAATGTATTTTATTTCATTCTGAAGTTTTTGTATTTTTTTTGTTAGTGATGTGGCATTACCAGGTTGTAACCTGGCCCAGAACACAACATGTAGCATCCACTGGCTTTAAACTCAACATCCTCCCGCCTTCACTTCTGGAATGCTGAGATTACAGATGTCTGTCACCATGCCTTTCTTAAATTCTGGGTCTCTGCGCTTTAAACTCAACATCCTCCTGCCTTCACTTCCAGAATGCTGAGATTGCAGATGTCTGTCACCATGCCTTTATTAAATTCTGGGTCTCTTGCAGAAACCCACAACCAAACATTAGGCAGAGCTTGGGGAATTCTACAGAAGAGGGGGAAGAAAGATTATAGGAGCCAGAAGATACCATAAGAAAACCTACAAAATCAACTAACTACAGGGGCTCACAGACACTGAAGGACAATCATGGAGCCCGTGTGGGTCTGACCTAGGCCCTCTGGACACGGATTATAGTTGTATAACTTGATCTTCTTAGGAGACCCCTGACAGTGGGAGTGGGGGCTGTCTCTAACTCTTTTGCCTGCTTTGGGGACCCTTTTCCTCCTACTGGGTCGTCTCATCCATGTTATTCTTGTCTTGTCTTGTCTGTCTCTCTGCGGGGTTAGAGAGTGGAGACGTTATGCGAGACACACGGAGGTGCGGGGTTAGGAAGGAGACACGGACACGCGGCGGTCCCACGTGGGTGCACTTTAATGGGGGAGGGTAACAGGTAAGGGACCGGTATGCAGAGACAGAAGGGAAGAGAGGGGGAGGGGGGCTCGTGGCGACCCCTGTTTTTAAGGGGGAACACAGGGGCTTCTGGGAGAAATGCCCTGCACTTGTGCGGCTTCCAATCCAGGGGGATGCTGGGAGCTGTAGTCTCCAAAAGGAACAATCCAGCCTTAATATGAAGGTAGATGACTAGTCTTATTGTAACTTGATTTATCATGTATGGTTGATATCACTGGGAGGCCTGCCCTGTCCTTAAAGGAAATGGAGGAGGACTGGATGGGGTGGATGTGGAGTAGGAAATACTGGGAGGAGAGGAAGGAGGGGAAACTGTGGTCAGGAAGTAATATGTGAGAGAAAAAAGGTGATATTTAGACCCCGCCTCCAAGTAGCTGTGTGAATAGAATATGTACTAAAGTCTCCAAAATGCTGTACTTAGAGACAGACTTACACACATTGCTGAGATAATAAAAGGGAAAGGTAGTATTTATTATAGATGCATGGCTAGCCAGCCAGAGGATTTGGGAAAGAGCAGAATCGCTATCCACAGCCTGCTTACCCCTGCAGAGTGATGCTACACTCTACAGAGGTAGGTAAGTGCAGTAGTCTCTTCCTCTCTACACAGAGTGTGCAGCCACTGGGCCCATCACTGTTGTGGGGTGCTGCGGGTTGCATTCCGCCACTCAGCTCCCGCCACCGGCTAGCTTTACCCAAAATAACAACACACAAATTGTATTTTTTTTTTAAACTTTTAATGATGTAAACAAAAATATACCTAAAAGCGAAGCTTCTGGAAAAACCATTTGTTCTTCCCTGTCTTGTATCGTTCCTCAAATTTGACCTTGGCTTCCCGCCTTGCCTTGCGTTTTAGGGCTGGGTCCCTAAAGACATCCTTGTTGACAACAGTTTTGTCCAAGGGGATATCCACAGAGTACCTTGTGGGCATCAGGTGGTTGTAGTTATAAACCTTCACAAAGGACTTGATCTTGGATCTCTTAGCGACTTTCTTCTTGCCCATGGCAGCCATCACTATTTGGGGATAGCGGTCAATTCCAGCCACCAGGGCATGGCTGTAAGGGCGGTCTGAGGTGCCATCATCAATGTTCTTCACGATGACGGCTTTGCGTCCCGAGTAGCGTCCAAGTAGCGTCCAGCCAGGACGAGCACCACTTTCCCAGGTTTCATGAACTTGCCCATTTCGACAGCTAGCAGCCGGTTCCCAGCAGAAAGGAAAGGAGGCCACCCAAATTGTATTCTTTTAAACACTGCTTGGCCCATTATATCTAGCCTCTTCTCGGCTAACTCTCGCACCTGGACTAGCCCATTTCTAATAAAGTGTGTAGCACCGAGGTACGCTTACTGGGAAGATTCTAGCCTATGTCCATCCTGGGCTGGAGCTTGATCACGTCTGCCTCGGAGAGCAGAGCTATCGCGTCTGCCTGGAAGAGGGGAGCATGGCGTCTCTGAGCTCACTTCCTCTTCCTCCCAGCATTCTGTTCTGTTTACTCCACCCACCTATGTTCTAACCAATAAAATGGGCCAAGGCAGTTTCTTTATTTTTTAACCAATGACCTTCCTCCATCACATCACTTATCAGAGTCTTCAGAAAAGGAAGAAAATGGGTCTGATGAATGGCAGCTCAGTGCGCAAAGTGCTTGGCACACATGCATGAGGACTCAGCTTGGCACACATGCATGAGGAGGAAGATAAAGAAGCACAAATCTGTACTTTCAGTGCTACCACATTGAGATGGTAGATGAATATAGAAGAATTACTACAAGCTTTCCAGGTAGCTAACCTGGTATATACAGTGGCAAAGAGCAGGAGACCTTGCCTTGGACAAGATGGAAAGTGAAGAACAACATCTAAGGTTATCTTCTGACCTCCTCCACATGTATACTGCAGAGCATGGGAACACTCACATTCACGCAGACAAATGTGCACACAGTTTACACACACACACACTCGGGGCGGGGAGGTAGGAAGAGAGAGAAAGAGACATGGGGGGGGGAGATTAACTCCTTCCCCTTCCCAGGGTTTCAGGGTGAGAAAAGACTCAAGGACTCTGAACAAAGGCAGTCATGTAGCTGGAGTTTCTCTTGTTCTGAATCTTGAGCAAGTGGTTCAATTTTTTCTGAGCTTTGCTTTCACGAACATCTGTAGAGCAGGGACATAAGCGCCAACTTCACAGGATTGCAATGAGCAAATCCATCACTATATTTCAAGTAGGGGTCAGAAGACTTGTTTCTGCAGAGAGCTATTTTGAGCTGTGAAGTCATATGATCTTTATCGTACAATAAATAAAATAATCGGTTCTGCTTCTGCAGTAGCCTGCATGATGTATAAATGAGCCCCCCCCCCTCCACTCATCCACTGAAGTGCGTCAGGGTTGGATTTCTAGAAAACTTCACTTATGGACATTAGATGTTTAATATCTATAGTGTTTACTTGTCACAAAATATTATTCATCTTCTTTATTTTTTTAAATAACCACTTAGGAATTGCAACAGCATCCTCAACTCATGGTATGCACAAAAACAGGCGGAGGACTGGATCTGGCCTGCGCACGGAAGGTTGACAACTCCTAGTCTTGAACATGGCGCTCTCAGAAGCTGGCTGAAGGATCGGAGTTCATTTCTGCTTCCCTTCCAAGACTAGAGATTTGTGGTTTTCATAGCATAGCACATAGACTTTATGGCCAGCCATTTGGACTAGTCATCCTACAAAAGAGAGGAAAAGAAGAGCAATGCCCTCCCCCACTTCAATGCAGAGATACAAAAACTGAAGCCCAGAGACTCAGGGAACATTCCAAGCTCCCAGAGAGTAAGTGACAAAGCCAAGGCCTCAAGGCTCCAACATACCACATATGTCTGTTTCTGGACATCAGCTACAAGAATGGAGGACTATAGGACATAATAATCAGGCCAGTATCATTGCAGTTATTTAAATTACTGGTTGGTGATGTGTCCCAGGCACCTCAGACCTTTTCAGCGCTTGTCATCCCATTGTTCATAACTGAACTCCATAAGGAGAAGTCGCTCACCACTCTTTCCCCACAACTCCTAGGACGCTGGACTACCTTAGGAAGTCATGGCTTGTTATAAAGGGCCAAGCTGCACACCCATCTCTGCCAGGGCTCTTCCATCCAAGTTTTTCTAAAGGCTGTGGCGATAGCCAGGCTACCTTGAACTGGAATCTGAAGCCGTCTCCTAATCACCCTTACTTCTAGCCTGCTCGCCAAGCTGCAGTGCGAGCCATTTTCTAAAGCGTGGGTCTTCCTAGCTCAGAACTCCTTAATGGCTTCCTATTTTGGCCAGAATAAAGGTCAACCTTTTAAGTTGGTGGAAAATTCTCCTTAGAACTAAACTCAAGCCTCTTCTGCCACTGCCCCAGCCCTTCCCTTGCTTTCTAGCACACACTTGTACACCACTGCCCACAGTCGAGGTTTCCGTTGCCCTTTGCTTGTTTCCAGCTTTTGCAGGTGCCATTTTATCTACCTGGAATACTCCTTCTTAAAATACTGACTCATCCTCGATTGCTAGCAGGAGTCTGTCACCTCCTCAGGAAGTCTTCATCTCTTCCAAAGTCTAGGTGGTCTGTGTTCTTTGCCTTTCGCTGTCAGTGCTCCTTTCAAGATCAGAACATGCTATGCACTTGTCTCTTTAAGGATAATACAGTATATATATACATATATATGTATATATATATTAGAAAATATGTCATGAGCAGATATTACATAATTAAATGTCTATATGAACTAGTTTCTTGGATATGAGCAAAAATAAACAAACCAACAAGACAAAACCCAAAAAGGTCCCCATGTGCTCCTACACCTACAGCCGTGATCCAGGCCAGGCCCACTACAGGATTCTGTATTTGTTCCCTGAATTAATGAGTAGATGAATGAGGGATGGATATAAGAGCAGGTGGATAGACTGGTACGTGGCACACAAAATCTACCAGGGCTAGAGGATCACATCGGCCATGAATGACCTGGTAGGCACAGGGCAAGTTGACAGTGCCTGGTTCCCCAGTGTACCCCAGGGGGGAGGCTCCAGCCTCAGCTTCCTCCCAGCCTCTCTGCCAAGCCCCCAGCACAGCTTCTCTTCCTTCAAACTGCTGAGAAGCACTGCTTCCCCACCTCCACATCCTCCCCCACCCCGAGAGGAGGTTTGGTGTTCCTACAGATGTTTGTATTCTCTGCAGCTGATGAAAATATTCATTATCTTGTTAGCTGTGCTGGAGCAGGAAGTGCCGATTTGCATTTTCCCAGCTAATCAGAGTGGCACAAGCAGAGCCTGTCACCCGGGCCTGTTCCCCACCTCCTCCACCGCTTCGGCATGTGTTAGAAGGATTCCCCACCTTGCAGACACTGCCTCTCTCTCCTCTCCCCGTTTCCAAGGCACAATCTAGAAGGAAATCAGAGGGGGAGCAGAGGAGGCCCAGACTGTCTGCACGCACTGCATACTTGCTCATGCCCCTGGCTTACAATTCTCCCTCCCTCAACTCTCAGTCAGGTCTGAGCCCCTCAGCCTGACTTTCATCTCCTTAGGTTAAGGTTGTGCAGGTGTCTGACGCTTTGTATTTCCCATTCTTGAGTTTAGCCCTGTTCACACATGCACTGTTACCCAGCCAGCAGGGGCTGCTGCAGTGAAAGTTTCCCTTTCTCCCTGAGTCAAAGCAGTCATAGCTGATTTGTCTTAGTGAGAGCTGTGGTGTGTTTGGGGGAAGTTCAGGGCTTTATGCTGGGGCTGCGCCTTCCAGTCTTGGCAAGGTTGGGGGCCTCTGGCCATGGCCTCCCTTTTTATCCCTGGACATATGAACGATCTGGGCACATTGAACCAAGGTTCAGTTTGGGGTGAGTTCTTTAACCATCCCAATGCCCTTCACACGTATGCAGAGGAACTTAGGTCTGACAGTCTGTATCTTTTCTGCCTTAAGAATAAACTTGTCCAGATCAGATGACAGAGAGACTTTTAAACTCCCGACTCAGGGTGGCTCAGCCATCATCTCCATTGTTCCGTAAAATCATTTGGACATTTGCATGTATCAAATGCCATGGTGGCTTATGGGACAGATAGGATCTGTGCCTTTCCCTTCTGGGAAGAGATAGACGTGGACATGTCCAAGATGAATAAAAGTGTGTCTCTGATAGTGAGTGAAATGAAGCAGATAAGCAGGTTAGGGAGCAGAACACGTCTGCTCGGCTCCAGGTGATCCATGAGTACTCCCTGGAGAGGAAGACAGGTAGGCAGAGGCCTGAATGGAGTGTAGGACGGGACCTTATGCAAGCAGAGGGAGCTATCGTAGGCAGAGAGACATGTGTGACCCTCATGACTCTCTAGCCAAGTTAGTGACCTTCTGGAGAGGGGTATGACAAAGGGTATTGGAAGCAATAGACAGAACCAAACCAGAACCAGATCAAACAAATAAAAACAGCTCTAACATAGGCATACTTCTCAGGAGTTCCAAGATCAAAGCAACTTGTACCCCCATTGTCAAGCGTAAGAGCCTGGCCTCATCTGTAAACTGCAGTCTGACAAGTCTCTGGATGAGACCAAAAGGTGCGGTGTCACCTACAGTTTGTGATTCTGCACCTGACATGGAATCACTCCTTGATACATTAGCTCCTTCTCCTCATTTTACATAGGCCTCTTCCACTTACCTCAGCCTGGTCTCATGCCACACGTGACCAGTGCCCCAGGACTCATGCCCTCAGCTGCAGGCACAGCACCTGTGCATGGCTTGAAAAACCTTACTCCTCCATGGACACAGAGCTGTGTAGACTTCAGAGTTTCCTAATGGACACTGCACTCTTGTGAGCATCATGAGAAGCATCCCGGGATGCTATTTCTCAGCATCATTCTACCCAAATGTGAGGGCTTTGGTTAGTCAGTCAGACAGCAACTCCTGAAGCTGGCCATCCCCCTGACTCCATTCTTCTCCGAAAGCAGCAATGTGTGGATAGGAACATTCCCTTCATCCATCAAGCTACCCAGAAGAGAAATGGTCTTACTGCCCTTCTGATGCAGGTGAGGAACTAAGGCATGGTGGGAACACTGGGTTACATTTTGATCTATCTGATTTCTTCAAGTGGTAACGCTGCTGTAGATCCATTCATGCTTTTGCCCATTCTCCACTCAACAAGATTGTACTGAGCACTGCCTACTATGTCAAGGGCTGTGATATGTGTTCTGTGATCTTTATTTCCCTAACAACATGATAGGATACAACTTTCTTCTTTTTTTTCTTTTGAAAATTTGTTTTATTTATTCTTCTTTTATAAGTTCCATTTTTGGCCACAGTTTTTCCTCTCTCCTGCCTTCCAAGCTCCTCCCATCCCCCCTCATCCAATCTTAGATACAACTTTCTTAATCTCCATTCTACAGTTGTAGAAATAAAAGCTCAAAGGGAATATTTTTGCGATACATGTTATATGTTCCTGTGTGCTGGGGGGGCAGACCTTATTCAGAGGAATTAAGGACAGAATTGGAAAAGCAGTGGATGATCTGAGGATGAACCCTACATTCTGTCATGCAAGGAGGTCAGCCTCTGTTAAAGGTTGTGTGTCATCATGAACAGATAGAGGTTCTGGTAGCATTGTGTCCCACATACAATGACAGAAAATGTATAAAAACTCTACCCTCTGCTAGTCAAATAGCCCTCTCTGCCCTCTATTCCTCATACAAGTAATCCCACTGCCTGAACCACGGGCATGCTTTGTGACCTCCTATGCCTCTTGGGCTCCAAGACGGCCAGGAGCTTCCCATGGTCTCAGTAATTAGCCTCACACATGCCAGAAAGAGAAATGTCATCACAGATGTGGTCACAAATTTTAGCTAATTAACCATATGGTATGGCTTGCTGGTGGAACAGGAAGGCACTTGGTGGGTGTTCTTTTCCTGGTATCCTAGGGCATTAGGTGTGGTGCCACATTCTCCAAGATGAGGGCATAGGGATTTGAGTCCTTCTACCACCTTGTGAAATTGTTCCCTCTGTACCCCCAGCAAAAGCTGCCCTCAGAAAATGAGTGCCCCAAAGGAAGGAGGGAGGGGTATTAGATTTATAAACAACAGAAACACCTCTCCCGCCTGCCCATTTTAGCGGTCAAGCTCTGTTGTTGACAAGAGGACCTGAATAGACAGGCCTAGCAGGTGGCTTGTAGGCTGGTGTAATGGACAACACATTAAACAAGTTGTCATTTAGCTGTGCCATGTTAGGCAGGTTGCTTAGCTTCTCTGAAGTTAAACTACTCCATTGCTCGTAAGCTCAGAAGCACAGCGCTGATGTCCGTGAGTACAAAGGAAGTGGCCGGCCATTGTGATTTCACTGAATTGGCGCCAGAGCTCAGTTCCTAACCAGGATTTCCACGTTCCTCACTCGCTTTGGGAGATGGAAATCAGTTCCACCTAGGAGGACAACACAGCAAGAAACAAGTAGTGATAATGAACATTGCTATTGCTTACTAAAGATGTCACCAACACACATTATTCCAGAGGGCACATTCTTTAATCTACTTAGTTAATGTTCTCACAGCAAACATCACTTGATGCCCATTTTCTGACCAGGAGACTGAGGCTAAGTTAGAGTAAACAGTATCTTATGACCACTTCTTGGTTCTCAAGCGGTGATTCAACATTTGTCTAGGTTGATGCGAAAGGTTGTACTTCGTGAAAGTGGAGCATTCCACTCTCCCTAGCTTAGGGCACTGACTCCTATTGGAGAGTTGATAGCTCCAGGGATGGTCAAATGGTATTTAACTGAGAAAGAGCTAGTGTGCTGCTGTAACAAACTGTGAGTAGGTGGAAGCTGAGATAGCACCTTCATCCTCCCAGTGGGGAGGCATTAGCATGAGGTGGAGGGCAGCATGGACGGCCCTAGGGACTAATCTGGCGGTAGTGTCTCTCTACAGTCTTCGTTGGCTTGTGGCCATATTACTCTATCCATGTTACTTCTGCCCCTTCTGCACTCAAATCACCATCTGTTTCCCTCTTATAGGGGCATAAAATGTAATGGCACTTAGGACCCAAGCAAATAATACAGCATAACCTTCGTACTTGAAGAATATAAATTTAGAATGCATGGAGAAAACTGGACAAGAAGATTATTCTGCAACTAAATCCCTTTGGCAATATATGCTGTGTTAGCCAGCTTGGGCTGCCAAGTAAGATGCCACCCGCTAAGTGACTAGAACAAAATAAGTTTATTTTTTCACAGTTATGAAGGATAGACGTCCAATATCAAGGAGTCAGTAGGGTTAGAGTTTATGAGACTTCTCCTTGGTGTGTAGAGAGCCATCTTCTCCCAATGTGATACATGGCCCTTTCTCCATGTGTGTACATGCCTGGCTTCTATATGCCCAAATATCTTTCGTGGTTAAAAAGATCAGTCACATTGGATGAGCACTTAGGTTAGTAGCATTGTTTTCATTTAATTTCCCTTTAGAGACCCGTTCTAAGACTCTGGCAGGTGAGGTGCAATGAGGAGGACACGAACATACAAGGAATTTGCTGTGGTTGTTGCAGATGGAGGTATTGTTTAGGGGAAATGTGGGTGTCACAGCACAACCCAGTCCATAATATTTACAAGTTGTAGGCATTGGGACCTCAGTATACTGGATGACTGTGATTTAGTGTTGCATGGCACTTTTTTGATTAAAATGAAATGTAGGAGCAAGAGCAATAGCAGGGAGACTTGGATCTAACATTGAAATTCTGACTCAGGAGCAAAGGCCAGGAGCAGGCTGAGGGAGGGGTGACCCTGGGCTAAGGAAAGCACTTCAGAATGAGAGCTGCAATGAATGCAGACCCAAGTTCCTCGCTGGCATGTTGTTCCTAAACCAGAATACAGCAGAGGATGAAAGAGAAGGCAGCTCCTCCTATCACGAGTAATGTGCCAGAGATCATTACCAGCTGGAAAAGTGAGGCCAGGACACTGCTCCTCCCGGGGTGATGTGATTGCAAAGATTCTGGCATGTCTTGGTAATTGAACTAAACAATTCTACAACAGCATTCAGCCAACAGTTTCCATGAGGCTCTACATAGTAGGCCATGTGGGCTCCATCACAGCTGCTCATGTCTGCCAGGAAATACCAGAGCAACAAACTAATAATACAATGTTATAAAAATGCATGAGTACAGCTATGATCCGTGACACTGTTGATAAAAACAGAGAGGAACCACATTGACTAGTGGGCTATGTAGTTTGTCAACTCCTACTTGGAAACAATGTGAGTGATAAGACAACCACCCAAACCATGTATTTAATTATTATTTTAATTACTAGCCTTCGGTGTTCAAAGCTGTTTAATGTTTATAAAAATGTTGAGAAGGTAGAGTTAGTATATATCTCCCAATTTTCTTGTTATTATTGCATGAACCTGGAATATTTGTTAAAATCAATGAACAAATATTGACACATTGTTATTATTGAGAACTCAAGAGTTTGATGCTATGCTGTACATTTCTATGATCTTGAAAGAAGCATTATGTCCGGCATCTGTCATTGGTGTCACACCACATGTTTTGCCTCAAAGACTCCCTTCCCCATGCCTTACTTATTCTTCCCTTTCTCTGAGCTCTTGGCAATGCGATCCTTGCATCACCTTTAGAGCTTCATTTTTGCAGAAGGTTGGCATTTGGAGTTGCATGATCTGAGGCCTTTCCAGACATAACCTTTCAACTTAGCAAAAGGGGCTTTACGTTCTTGTGTGTCTTTTCATGGCTAGAGAACACAATTCTTCTTCTTGAGGAACACAACCCAACGTATGTGTGTAATTTGCTTAGCTCCAATCTAAAAACATCTTGATTGCTTCTTAAACCAGGTGAGAGTGGTTATAGTCCCATGGACACCGTATGCAGGGTTTTATGTAGACATATTTCCCATGCATCTGAGAAATACAGAGGCATGTGATTACTGAACAGCTTGGGAAAAAATTGCCAGTCTACCTTTCCAAAGGGGCTCCACCATTTTTTATTTTCTGACCAGCAATAAATGATTCCTGTTTCCTCACTTCTTTGCCAATATTGGTATTTGTGTCTTTATCTGGAGTGCTGGAGATTAAACATAAAGCTTCATGTCTTCAATCACTAACCTACCTTTTCGGTCTCATGATTTCAAATTTTAGCAGTTGTAATAGCTGAATAAGGGTATATCATTGTTGTTTAATTTGTAATTTTGAAATCACATGTGATCCATTGCTATTTTTTTTAATTGTTGTGTTTTCATTGTGTATTTTGGTTAAGAATTTTTTACTAGATACATGCTGGCGAGTACCCCCAGTCTCTGTCATGACTTTTGTTGATGATGCTTCCCATAGAACTGGAGTTTTGTTTTGTTTTTCATTTTAGTTGAATTTAATGTGTCGGTCTTCTCTTACATCAATCTTGGCCACAAAACACACCATCAAACCCAATGTTACCAGGATATATTTCCTACATTATTTTATAGGCGATTAGTGAGTTTGATTTTTCTCATTTAGGTCTATGCTATATTTAATTAAATTTTGTGGAAAGTGTAAGGCTTTTATTTAGACTCTTCATTTTCTGTTATTCTCTTCATAGGCTTTGGTTTTATGTTTGTACATGAGTGTGTGGCTGCCCCTGCGGTCTTTCTTGGCAACACTTTCCTTTGTTTCTTCTTTTGAATTGCCTGTGCAATTTTGTCAAGCTTTCAGCTGATCACATCTATGTGGCTCTATTGGGAACTTCTGTCCGTTTGTCTAGTATTCACCCATAACTCATGGTCTTGGCTACTCTAGTCTTATGAGAAGTTTTCAGATTGGGAGGTATCCTTCCTCTAGCTTTGTTTTCTTCCTTGGACTGTGCTAGGTATTCTGGGTCTCTTGCATCTTCCTTAGAATGAATTTGTTACTGCTAGAATGTGGGAATGATTTCTTATTAATAAAGAACATTTATAAACAATATTTTGGGAACATGGGCGCAGTTTTTTCTCTCCAAACTGCTTCCGGCTGAATGGGGCGTCGTTAATTAGGTCTTTCATGGTGTAACCTGTGTGCCAGGTTTATCTCAGTTGGCAGTTGAGTGAAATAATTTTTTGAGGGTGCTCACAGGAACTTTTCGGGAGGTCAGTGAGTCGCCATGATTATCCCACTGCAGACAGATGCAGGTTAAGATCATTCCTGGTAAGCCAGCTTCTGGGCTACACAGATTAATAGAAATGGGTTAGAATAATATGTAAGAGCTAGCCAATAAGAGGCTGGAACTATTGGGGCCAGGCAATGTTTAAAAGAATACAGTTTCCATGTAATTATTTCGGGTATAAAGCTAGCCATGCGGGCGGCCGGATGCTGGGGACGCAGCTCTGCTGCTCTTATTTCAACACTAGAAAACAGCTTGCAGTTTTGATTTGGATCACTCTGAGCCTCTATAGGTCAACCTGAAAGGAATTGATGTTTTCATAATATTGGCTATCAGTCTGGAAAACCTTACCACTTTTTTTTTAAATTACTGATTTTGTTCATCAGCATTTTATAGTTTTGCTTATGCAGACCTTGTTTAAACTTTGTTAGACTTGCAGCTAAGATTTTGTGTTTTGGGTTTTTTTTGATGTTACTATAAAGAGTGTTCTGTTTTTAATTTTGAATCCTAGTTGTTCATTGCTGACATACAGGACAGCACCTGGCTTCTGTATATGAACCTATGTTTTGTAATTTTGCGGTAATCATTAAGTACAAGAGACTTTCAGTTCCATGTTTTTGATATCTTATTTTTATTTTATCCTAGTGGGCATGGTGTATATGCTGTATATGCATGCATTCATCCACGTTCATATGTGCTTGGGTACAGGACTGCACGCAGAGTGTGTGCCTGCACATGGAGATCTAATGTTGATGTGCATAGTCTTTCTCTCTACCTAATCCATCAAGGCCAGATCTCTCAATGGAGCTCAAACCCTACCTGCATGACTAAACGAGCTAGACATCTCACTCTGGGGATTCCACTCTTTACCTTCAGAGTACTGCAATTATAAATAGACCTTCGTGTCTACCTGGCATCTGCATGGTGCTTGAAGATCTGAATTCAGGTCGTCACACTTGCATAGCACGCATATTACCTGCTCCCCAGCCCTGATATTTTCATTGTCTATTACCTTTAATACCTAAGTCACATTCCTATTAATAGTAATAATAGTTAACTTTTAGGAATAACATAATTTATAGGGTGCTATACTGAATGGATCATCTCACTGCTTCCAACACTGATATTATTATTTTCTCTCCTTTATAAATGAAGAAGTAAAGTTTAGTAAGGTATAATAATTTGTTTAAGTTGTAAGAAACTGAGGTTTTCTCTTACTCTGTTCACTCTTATTAGTAAATGAGAAATTATAATAATGAACCACAGTAACAGTAACCAAATATACATATTAACCATGTACAAGATTTATATGTATTGTCCATGGGAAGCACCCTTTTGTTCTTGTTCTCTCTCTCTCCCTCCCCACCTCTCTCTCTCTCTCTCTCTCTCT